>NC_064850.1:64257645-64445145 GCF_024139225.1 Suncus etruscus
TTAAGTCATTTGCTTTGCATACAGCCAACCCTGTTTACAATCCCAGTTAGATCCTGGCATCACATGGTCCCCAAACATAGCCAGAAGCCTCCCTTTCCCACCACTTGCACAAAGTTAAAGAACCTGAGCACCATTGGGTGTGAACAATTTCTCTCCCTAACCTCCCAACCCTTTCTCTCCCAATTAGCAGGAGTATAGTATTTCCCTTTAAGGTTGATAAAAGGGATTCCCTGGGACCCAAGAAGTGGCGCTAGCAGTAAGGCGCCTGCCTTGCCTGCGCTAGCCTAGCATGGACTGTGGTTCCATCCCGGCTTCCCATGTGGTTCCCCAAGCCAGGAGCGATTTCTGAGCACATAGCCAGGAGTAAAATCCCTGAGCATCACCAAGTGATGCCCCCCCAAAAAAATATAAAAAAAAAAGAGAGGTATTTCCTGAAGCAAAGATGGGAGAGAAGCAATTTCAGAAAATTCCTGAGAGTTATAAGAAGAAACCTGAAATGTGTGAAGGACTGCTGCTGGGGCAAGAAAAGGGGCTTCAAATCTTCAGAGATGGGCTCTGAGCTTAGCTTTGCAAACTCCCTCACTCAGGAGAGGATTTAATCTGTGGGTTTCTGACTTTGATTAGCATTTTGTTCCTAACTACTGCTCTTAAATTATAGCCTTCTAGAGGAGAAAAAGGAGAAATATGCTGATGTTTGCATCAAGATCAAATAATCATTCCATTCTAAAACCATAGAGTGTGTTGTTTGTGATGTTTTCATGCCAGGGTAGACATTGCTCATGCTGGCTGCCTACATCCAAGGATCCACATTGCACTATGCCAATAAAAATTATTTGCTTGGTTGAGTTAGTAAGAATCTATAAATGCGCCTTGAAATTTCAATTTCAGTATGTTTTATGTTTGGATGGCTCACAAAGACTTTTATTTACACAGTATCCATTTAACATGAAGGATGAGTTGGATGGATGTGAAAGAATAATTAATTCCAAATTTGTGCAAGGGGAGGAGGGAAGCTTAACACACTCCACAAGTCCACCTCCAACTCCACCTCCACATCAGCTCTTTCTGCTAGGCCCTTCAGTAGCTAAAGGAAAGGAGAGGAGGAACCCAGAGTCTCATGAGAGAGTTTCTGCACAGGGACAGGAGATGGAACACACAGAGGACTAAGGTACTTGCCCTGCATGCAGTCAACCTTGGTTCAATCCCCAGCAACATATATTGGACCCCAAGAGCTCCACAAGGAATGATTCCTTGAATCAAAGCCAGGAATAAGCCCTGAGTCTGGCTCAAGCCCTCCCCCTTCCTTAAAAATAATAATTTCTGGGGGCCGGGCGGTGGCGCTGGAGGTAAGGTGCCTGCCTTGCCTGCGCTAGCCTAGGATGGACCGAGGTTCGATCCCCCGGCGTCCCATATGGTCCCCCAAGAAGCCAGGAGCAACTTCTGAGCGCATAGCCAGGAGTAACCCCTGAGCGTCACAGGGTGTGGCCCAAAAACCAAAAAAAAAAAAAAAAATAATAATAATTTCTTCACTGGCGCTGGGAGGCAGGTGGGATCATTCCAAAGTGCGTGAAAGACTGGACATACCCCAGGAATTAGTAGCTTGAAAGTAGTTGAAAATTCAGGTTCACATCTGCCCTGTGTAAATGCATCCACACCCTTGATTCTAGGGAAGTGGGAAGGAGCCAAATTAAGGCCAAGAGTGCACAACTGAAGACAGTAAGAAGCAACATTCTTTCCCTCTGGAAGATTCTTTCCCTCTGGGTGCAGCTAGACTGTCAGAGTCCAAGGGTCTGTCCTGTCCACCACCCTTCATGGCCACTGACACTAAAACTAATCCCAGGAGACCTCAGCAGGAAGAGCATACAAGTCCCTTAGGAAACAGGGCTTTGGAGGAAACAGATAAGTTGAACAGTAAGAAATAATAAAGAGCTCCAAGGAGATTAGAAGACAGCATGAAAGGGATTTAAAGATAATGCCAAGACCTTTAGACTTGTGGTAGGGTTTTTGCCTTGTATGAGGCTGACTCAGGATCGACCTGGGTTCGATTCTCGGCATCCTATATTGTTTCCCAGCCTGCCAGGAATGCAGAGTCAGGAGTAACACCTGAATATAGCCAGTGTGGCCAAAAACAAACAAAAATTTTTTTTTAAAATGGGGCCGGAGAGATAGCACAGTGGTAGCTTTTGTCTTGCACATAGTCGATTCAGGACAGACAGTGGTTGGAATCCTGGCATCTCATATGGTCCCCTGTGCCTACCAGGAGTAATTTCTAAGTGCAGAGCCAGGAGTAACCCCTGAGCGCTGCTGGGTATGACCACTCCACCCAAAAAAAGGATTATAACCCAAGGGGTCATAGAGATAGCACTGCAATAGGGCATTTGCCTTGCACATGGCTGACCTGGGATGGACCCAGGTCCATTCCCAGCATTCCATATAATCCCCCAGCCTGCCAGGAGTACAGAGCCAGGAGTAACCCCTGAGCACTGCCAGGTGTGGCCCAAAAACCAATAAATAAATAAAAAGTTAAAAAAAAATAAAGATCTTTAAATTGTCCTTCAATGAGGGACAGGAGTAATGGTCCCTGAGAGGCACCAGGTGGTGTGCCTGCCCCCAACCAATTTGAATGATAGTAAATCCTAGTTAAGATTCCTATGAGAAGCCTAAAATACTTTTCACTGTCTCAGCAGAAACTTAGATTAGAATGATAACAGCAAAACAAACAGGAGAGATTTGGAAGCAGCATCCTGAAGGGTAGATTCTAGGAGGAGGAAGACAAACAGATTGAGGTTGGTCCTTGAGCATAGCAGGCTAAATAAAATCAATTATGCAAATACATATACATACATACATATACAAATACATACAAATGCTGTGACTTAGTTCAGAGTGTCCCACCAAGAAACAAAACAAATAAGCAAAAGCAAAGTAAAACTAACTCTTAGACTGTAAGAACAAAATAATGGTTGCCAGTAGAGAAGCAGGAAAAGAAACAGGGAGAATCAGATCAAGGAGCTAACTGTAGAAATTATATATGCATTTTTTTATTTTTGGAGGGTCATACCCAGTAGTGCTCAGGGTTTTCTCCTGGCATGTGCTCAGTGGTCACTCTTGGTGTGGCTCAGAGAAGGATGTGGATACCAGGGATTGAACCCAGGCAAGCTGTGTGCAAAGCAAGTGCCCTGCCCATTGCACTATCTCTCCAGCCCCTAGGATTTAGATTTTTTTTATTATGAGCATATGTATCTTGTCTGTCTGTATGCATATATATGTGTGTATACATCTATAGTATAAATCACATTTAGTATAAATATCGTCTGTATACCTGAAACTTAATATATGTTATAAATCAACACAAAAAATACATTTTTAAAGATTCAGTGACTCGATCAGAGAGACAGTATGGGTGCTTGCCTTTATGCTACGTTCAATCCCTTATATCCTCTGAGCCCCACTGGGAGTCATTCCTGGGCACAGTCAGATGTGTCCTCTCCCAAAATACAAAATATAGACTCAGTGATGGTTTCAAATGCTGGACGTGGAGAAACGAGATCATCTGACTTTGCTAGTGGAAATGCAAAATGATCCAGTCACCCTGGAACATCATTTGGGGGTTCCTTATAAAACCACACGCAGTGACACACAACACAGCAGTGTGCTCTGTTCTAAAAGGACAAAAATTGATGACACAAAAATCTCGTCTCTCCAGCAACTTCACACCTGAGAACCTCACACCTGGAAGGAGCAGGCAAGTGGTAAAACTAAGCAAAGTTGGGGCTGGTGAGATAACGCAGTGAGTAGAGCGTTTGTCTTGCATATGACCAATCTGGGTTCGATCCCCGACATTCCATATGGTCCCCCTTAGCCTGCCAGGAGTGATTCCTGAGTATAGAGCCAGGAATAAACCCTGAGCACTGCCAGTTGTGGCCCCAAAACAAAAACAAAACAAAGTTAACCATAGTTGCACTAGGAAGTGCTGCTCAGTGATAAAGAACCAAGAACTTGAGCATAGGCCGCAACTTGGCTGAAATGGGGATTTGTGGGGAGGGAAAAAAGGCCAAAGAGGGGAAAGGAAGCCAAGGCTGTATGCCACATCGTTTCATTCTATGGCATTTTAAGAATAAACGAGCAAATTATAGAAGCAGATAATGGTTTTGTGGTTGTCAGAGTTGCCAGTTACCATAAGGCAGCACAAGAGACTACGAGGCTGAAACAATTTGGTATCTTTCCTTCTGACTTTGTTTGAGTTAGCATTAACTGCAAAAGTGGATAAAGGAATGTGGCTATGTAATAAGTGTATAGAATTAAACACACACACACACACACACACACACATATGCATGCACAAATAAATACAACTTAAATTGGGGAGGTTTTTTGAGAGGGGCACACTTGGTGGAGATCAAAAGTATCCCTGGAGGTGTTCAGGGGGCCATAAGCAGTGCTAGGTTTGAACTGGAGTCATGCAAATGCTTTAATCTCTGTGCCATCTCTTTGCCACTAAAATCTAAATAAAATCGGTGGATTGCCCATGTCATGACCCGGCTCTGATACTGTATTTGTCATTCCCAAACCACCCAAAATGTTGAAGAGAGAGGAAGGGGGTTCCTGGCAAAGAAACAACATCTGAGTCTTGGAAAGCCTGTCTAAGCAGCACCGGCTGTAGAATGAGCTTCAAAGCACGGAAACGGGATCTGATTGAAGTGATAGAACAGTTGATGCCTATTTAGTTGCTGTTCAGGAAACTCATGAATATTTATGAGGGGAACTGTGGAACTACGTAGAGAAGGAGCATTCAGTGGACTTCTCTTTCACAGAGAGAAAATGGTGAAGAAACATCATTAGAGACTGGATGTTTTTTAAGATAATGAGGAGCAAAGTACTTGTAAGTGAGGATTCCATAGATGTCTTTTCCACTGACCACAATTATCCAGCTGGGGGTCTGGGGTCCTTACCAGGAGAAAAGTATTAGTTTTGCTTTTGTTTGTGGGTTACACCTGGCAGTGCTCAGGAGTTACTATGGCTCTGCATTCAGAAGTTATTCCTAGCTGGAACTATATGGGAGTCTGGGGATCTAACTTGGGTCCCTGGTCCAATGAGTGCGAGCATACAAGGCAAACAAACCCATTGTGCTATCTATCACTCTGGCCCAGGACAAAAGTATTTGTAAGGCCCCATTTGTATCTAATTAGTCAAACAAGGTGTCTTCTCCTATAGGGAATGTTATCACACCCTTACTGTTACACACCTTAGGCCAATCTATTTGCTACTTTGGGTTTTTTGTTTGTTTGTTTGAGGGTGCTGGGAATTAAGGGGTCCACTGCAGCAATACTCTGGATATGATCTCCTGCAGGCAAAGCATGTGTTCAACCCAATGAGTTATCTCTCTAAGTCCAAGGTTAGTTTGTTCCTTAACTCCAGAGAAGCCTTCTAAGTCTTAGGGGGGAAGGGAAGGGATTTAAGTTTACAAATAGTTTTGATTATTTGATTATATATATTAAGTTTCATGCCATGTTACCATTGAGGAAACTTTGCTAAAGACAGACACGATTTCTTGGTATTGTTATTTATAACTGTGTGTTCATCTATAATTATTTTAATTAATACTGTAATAAAGTAATAGCTTGCAAGTGTTCCCAGCATTTCAAAGGCTCATTGTTAAAACTGCCTTTGATATTACAGAGCTAAAGCTATATATATTATATGGCATAGGGTCTATTTGAAGAAAAATAAAAATCTTTTGAAGGACTTCAAAGAAAATCTAAACAAATGAAAACATTTGTCACGTTGCAGGAAGGGAAAACATTTTAAAAGAGGCAAATCTCAAAATTGTGAATCAAATTTCATGGTGGTTTTTTTGTTTTTTGTTTTTGCCACACCCTGTGGCATTCAGGGATTACTAGTGGCTCTGTGCTCAGAATTCAGTCCTGGCAGGCTTGAGGGACCATATGGAATGATAGGGATAAAACCTGAGTTGACCACGTGCAAGGCAAATGCCCCCCTACCCACTGTGCTATCGCTCCAGCTCCCTAATTTCATGTATTTTAATTAAAATCCCAACCAGGGTTGGGGTTATGTCTTAATAGCAATGATGGAACATTGAATTAAAAGATCTCCAGGCCTAGGAGAATATAACTCATGACATAAAAACCACATAAAGATTAAGAATAGGGGCCGGGAAGGTGGCGCTAGAGGTAAGGTGTCTGACGCCTTACAAGCGCTAGTGTAGGACGGACCACGGTTCGATCCCCCGGTGTCCCACATGGTCTCCCCAAGCCAGGGGCGATTTCTGAGCTCATAGCCAGGAGTAACCCCTGAGCGTCAAATGGGTGTGGCCCAAAAACAAAAACAAAAACAAACAAAAAAGATTAAGAATAGCGACAGAGAATTTGTTTCATGACATAGTGGGGTTATAACCATCACTGCAATGAAATCGCTGCAATGGAATCATTGTGGTATTGGTCTGGGTTTAGACAATTAGGTCAGTAGAACATATCAAAATCCAAATATAGACCCTGGAGCATGTGTGAACTTATTAGGACAAAGGTGGCATTTCCATTCAAGGACAAAAATAGTTCATTGCATATTGTGCTGGCTTGAATGGTTCCTCATCTGGAAAAGGATAGTCATGCTATGTCGTAAGATATGAATTATAAACCAATAAATCTTACATGAACAGCTAGACATGATATGACCTTACAGTGGAAGACTTTCTTTCCCAGCTAAGATAGTAAATACAGATATCCAGATGTTCTTCTTCAGAAATACTTTTTTTTTTCTTTTTGGGCCACATCCGTTAATGCTCAGGGGTTACTCTGATATGCGCTCAGAAATTGCTCCTGGCTTGCGGGACCATATGGGACATTGGGGAATCGAACCACAGTCTGTCCTAGGTTAGCGCATGCAAGGCAGATGCCCTTCCACTTGCACCACCACTCCAGCCTCAGAAATACTTATTTGTGGGACTGCAGTGATAAAACAGTGGGTAAGGTGCTTGCCTTGTATGCAGCCAACCTGCATTCAATCCCCAGCATCTCATATGATCCATCAAGCCTGCCAGGAGTGATCCCTGAGAACTGCTGGATGTAGCCCCAAAACAATTAACAGTAAAAAATTTTATTTGAGAACATTAAGAAAGGAAAAAATTCTTGTTTTGGGGCTACACCAGGTCCTGTGTTCAGGGATCACTCTCTCGGTGCTTGAGGGACTATATTTTTTGCTCAGAATTGAACCAGGGTTTGTTGCATGCAGACAAGTGCCTTATCCTTGTACTATCTCTCCAGCCTCAAGCCTTTTGAATGGCAAAGGTAATCACAAGAAGTTCAGTTAGTAAAGGAAATAACAAGAAAACACTGACAAAGCTTATGGAAGAAAAACAAACAAACAAACAAAAGGGCTGGAGCGGTGGCTCAAGGGTTGCCTTGCCTGCGCTAGCCTAGGACGGACCACGGTTCATTCTCCAGGCTTCCCATATGGTCCCCTAAGCCAGGAGCGATTTCTGAGCGCATAGCCAGAAGTAACCCCTAAATATCACCTGATGTGGCAAAAACAAAAACAAAAACCCCAAAAAACAAAAAAAAAAGCTTATGGAAGAAAAGGAAATTATGCCTACATGAGCCAAAGAATTCTAGCAAACTGATAAGGAAATGGGTTCTTGTCCCCAACTTGCCATCTCTAAATGGGTCAGTCAGTTCCATTCACAGAGTAATTTTCAATGTCAAGAGACATGCAAAGATGTCCAGACACCATAGTATACAGGGAAATGCAAAAATAAATAAATAAAAAAATTAAAAGGTCCATTAATATTGTCAAAGGGTGAAAGCATTAACACATTTCTTGTTGAGTTGGGAAAATATACTCATACACTTCTGATGAAATTGTAGCTACATAATAAAAGTAACCTGGGGCCAGAGTGATAGATATTACAGCATGTAGGGCATAGAGTATTTGCCTTGCAAACAGCCAAATGGATTTAGTTCCTAGCACCCCAGATGGTCTCCCAAGCACCACCAGGAGTGACCCCTGAGCAAAGCCTGGAATAAAATCTGAGTAATGCCAGGTGTGTCCCCCTAAAAAAAAAAACAAAAAACAAACAAACAAAAAAACAACCAATTCTAAGTAAATGAACTAAGTTAAATTAAAATTACACTTGTACTCAAACCTACAAATTCTACAAGGAATCTAGATCCTGATAGTGAAAGTTCCAAGACTATGTATAATAACATTCACTGGTAGATTCCTCATAGGTGAAAAGGGGTGGGAGAATGGGAGCAAGAGATTCTCCAATTAAAAGAGAATGAATTTCCATTGCTTCTACAAAGTGAGATATTCACTCATCAGAATTTAATTGGGGCTGGTGAGGTGGCGCTAGAGGTAAGGTGCAAGTGCTAGCCAAGGAAAGATCCTGACCACGGTTGGATCCCTGGCGTCCCATATGGCTCCCCCCCAAGCCAGGGGCAATTTCTGAGCACTTAGCCAGGAGTAACCCCTGAGCATCAAATGGGTGTGGCCTGAAAAAAAATAAAAAGAATTTAATTGCAGGACTGGAGAGATAGCATGGAGGTAGGTCGTTTGCCTTCTCTGCAGAATGACGGTGGTTCGAATCCCGGCATCCCACATAGTCTCCCGAGTCTGCCAGGAGTGATTTCTTTTTCTTGTTTTTTTTTTTTTTTTTTTGGTTTTTGGGCCACACCCGACAGTGCTCAGGGGTTACTCCTGGCTATCTGCTCAAAAATAGCTCCTGGCAGGCACGGGGGACCATATGGGACACCAGGATTCGAACCAACCACCTTTGGTCCTGGATCGGCTGCTTGCAAGGCAAACGCCGCTGTGCTATCTCTCCGGGCCCATGCCAGGAGTGATTTCTGAGCAAGAGCCAGGAGTAACCTCTGAGCGCTGCTGGGTGTGACCCAAAAACCAAAAAAAAAAAAAAAAATTTCAATTGCATTCTGGAAGTCAACTTTTCATGAGATATTGTGCAAGTACAGTAAGGTCCAAGAGCAAATGATACAGAGTAGAAAGATACCACAGCTTCACACATGCTACACCTGGGTTTGATTCTGCACCATATGGTTCCCAACATCACCAATGAAGGTGTCCCCCAAAATTTAATGAATTTACCTTAAGGAACATCACTAATGTAAACTCCAATATAGGAATACTCCAGTGTTGTTTCTTTAAGCCCATTTGGAAAAAATATTAGATAGTAGCCAATAGATAAGAGAGTGCTACCATTACCCTGAACACAGCAGGGCAGAGAAGACTGACAGCATAGCTGAATATGAGACAAAAATCACATTCCTATGACATGCAGATGCCACATCACACCAGCACCAATTACCATCCAGATGGCTCTCAGGCTCATGTGCAGACCACAAGCTTAAGCAAATTGCAAGGCAGAACTATTTTAGCATGTCCCATTTCCTCATTTTGTTCTTCCTCAGACTCTCATTGCCCATGTCCTAAAAATGTGGGATCAGATCTTGCTGCTTCAGAATTTCAGCAAAAGGACTGGAGAGATGGTACATGGGTTAAGGCACTTGTCTTGCATGTGGGGGGACCCTGGTTTCACTCCCTGAACACTAACATCAGTGGCCCAAAAAGAAAACAGAGGAAGTTCAGAGAAAGCCTCAAATATGTGAGCAATAGGGAATGGATACACTCTTCTTGGGAGAGATTCAGACCAATTCCTGCAGAGCTTAATCCAAAGGTGACTGAACAGTGCTCCCTTAATCAATACCACCCCTCACTCCTAATCTTCATTAGCAAAAAGGACTTACTATGAGATGCTTAGTGGTAAGAGAATTCATGTGAATAGAAATTCTTGGAATATGCTTCCCTTCTCTTTCCCAGACCAAAAGAAGGGGCCCCAAACAGCCCCATGAGACACTGATGCCAAGCCACACAGGGAGAGATTAGGTCTTATTTGTACCCTTTCATCCAATTCAAAAGGAAGGGGCTGTGATATTTGCTCAGTACCCAGTGGGCACTGCAGAGGCAGTTAGGAAGAACCATCTAAGAGAACCATCAGCCTCCTCAGAGTCCAGCAGAGAGCAGCTAGAGCGGAAAACCCCAGGAGTAGGCCTGAGAAATGTGGGAAACTGTTGTGTCAGGAAACCCAGTGGGAGGTCAAAGAAGTCACTAATATTCTCCATGATCCAACCAGCCATGGATGTCCATTAAACCTACAACCACCCACAAATGTGAGAACTAGCCTAATTGTTCACCACAGCCTCTGTGCCTCAAGAAATACAAAGACAAGGGTGGAGTCCTTCATCCACTTCAAGATCCAGACTTTGGTCTAGCCTTAGCTGAAAACAAGGAAGGAGTTCTGAATTTAATGATGGATCGAAATGCATATTTAGATTTAATAAGAGCCCTCAATGTTCTCTAAAAACAAAAGCAATATAAAGAGAAGAAAAGAGAACTTGGGGTGGGGGAACAAAGGGCTGGTAGATAGGTTAAGGCACCCAGCTCTGATTCAATCTTTGGCATCATAAATGGTCCCCTAAACACCAACAGGAGTGAACCTGAGCCCAGAGCCAGGAATAAACCCTGAATACAACCAAGTGTGCTCCCCTACCACCTGCCTTCAGTCAGAAAAAAAAAAAAAAAAAAAAAAGAAATTTTCTTCTGAAGACTTATACCTTCCTCTGAGTTCTGTATTGTCACTGCCCACAGAATAAATATTCTATCCCACCATACCCTTAAAATCCACAATCCAGTTTTCGTCGGAAAACTGAGCCTCCTTGTTTTGCCTCTCTGTGCTATTCTTCACGTCCCTGTCTGTGCCCTACAAACAGGCCCAGGGCAGAGCGTAGGTCGCTGTCATCCATTTGGTTTTACCTCTCAAGTCCCTAGACTTAGCTTGGAGCTTAAATCAGGTCAAAGTTCGATGCCGGTGACTATGTGACAGATGATTTGGCACTTGACCCCCTCCCTGATGTGCTTCTCCCTCTCCACTCACTGGGGACTTCTTTCAAGTACCTATTGGCTTCAGGTAATATTCTGGACCCTCCAACTCTGAAATATCTCAACACAAGCCAGAAAACACAGAACCGACATTTTACAGTTACTTCCAAAGAACTCCAGGGATTAGAATATATTTCCAAAAGAGAAATTTCCCAACTCCAATGTCTTAAACATTTCAACATACAGGGAGGACCAGGAAATAGGCCAGAAGGCCACGGGTCATACAAAGAGGCAGAGTTGACTCTGAGCAGCACAGCATGCTGGGAATCAAAGTCATGGGGACACTTCCTATTTTCCAAGGCCTGGCAGCTGGATTTCTGAAAAAATTTGATGCCAGATTCTCTATTTTTTAAAAGGAAAAGTAAACAATTGTCCTCTGTACAACCAGTGTGCATATTAACAGAAGCAAATGAGATGATTTGGGCTGTGCTGCTCAGAAAATCTGATTATACCTCATTAGCCCTTTGCAAGATTGTTTCTGGAGAGATAGGGAAATAATGGGTTTGAAAGGATGGTTGACTGCTCAAAGGACTTTCTCTTTTCTACTCACATCAATTAAGAAATTGAAATTTCAGTCCTTGGGGTATAAAATAGTTGAACCATGAAATGGTTGTGATTTATTTAGATTTTTATCTCTAAGACATTCTCAAGTAAGAGGCTCCTCATTCTCTCGAGGTTGACATTGTGACTTACCTTTTGTTTCCTGACTTTGTCCATTAGTGTCAAGGAGAAATCTTCTATGTCCTATCAAAGCACAAAATGATGTGAGCACAGGATCAACTTAGGCTCCCCAAGAAGTGAACTAGCTCTGGCCTCCTTACCTTCTCTCTTTAAAGTCTCTCTCTCTCTTATTTTCTCTCTCCATATCTCCCTAAGTAAAATAATTTTTCTTTGATATTTGTCTCCTTCTGAAATTCCCTTTCTTCCCCCTCCATCCCAACCTCCTTCTAAAATTATTATTTTTGCTTTTTTTTTTTTGTTTTTGGGCCACACCGGTGGCACTCAGGGGTTACTCCTGGCTCTGTGCTCAGAAATCACTCCTGGCAGGCTTGGCGAACCATATGAGATGCCAGGAATTGAACCCGGGTCCGTCCCAGGTCGGCTGCATGCAGGCCAAATGCCTTACCACAGTGCTATCACTCTGGCCCCTGAAATACTTTTATGGATGTAGATGATGGACCAGAAACCTTAGATCTTATTTTTTTCTTTTTCTGCAAAGATTAATTCTTCACTCCAGCCTGAGGCCATGGTTCTCTAAAAACTGAACTGCAAACTAATTTACAAGCTATATAGATCAGGTAGAACTCAGATACAGACTGTTGCTTCATGGTGCTGATGGGTCAGGAGCATACATGCCATGCAGATACTTGTGGAAGACTTGACCAGCCCTGATCCCCTGCAGATACTAACTCCAGAAGACTGTGGAGGGTCAAGCAGTAGCACTCTTCTCTTGAGGCTGTTATATCTTTGTTCTCCACTTTTCCCATTAATACAATTTGGGAGATCCCAGGAAACAAATATCTCTTTTAGGAACTCACCCAAATCGCCTACAACACTAGAAAAATAAAAAGTAAACATTATTTTATAATATTACTCACAGAAGCTAAAGGAGGCAGTTCTAGTGTAATCTGCCTCTTTCAGACATCATAAGTGATAAACCTGGTACTGAGTACCAAGTGTTGAAGCTTCTACAGCCCGAGGAAAATAGTATGCACTCCTCACAGCTCCTCTGCATTTTGCATATCTTAAGTACTTTAAGAGAAGTACATAGTGCTCACTTCGGCAGCACATATACTAAAAAGAGAAGTCTGCACCATTAGGAGATAATGGCTAAGGAGATGCAGACGTAGTACATCAGGTTGGGCATATGCCTTGCAGATGGCCAACCCTGGCTCAAACCTCAGCACACATTATGGCTCCCAGAGAGCACTGCCAAGAGTGGTCTTGGAGTGCAGAAATAAGAGTAAGCCTGGCAGTAAAACAAAAACTAACAAAATAAAAAACAAAAACAAAAACAAAAAACAAGCAAACAAAACAACAAAGAGTAAGAGTGATCACTGCAATCTTGAAAGATATGGCCACTTCAATTTGAGGATCACAAATAGTACTACGAAGCTTGGTAAAAAACTGGGTGAAAACATCTTAGACAAATAAGATAATAAACAGAGGGGAAAAAAAACACACAAGAATGAGAATTGCACTAACAACAAACTTCTCAACAGCAGCAATAAAAGCCATACCAGAGTGGAACAATATAGACAAGCTATTACAAAACAAATAGAGGACAAAAATAGCTATTCACAAAATCTATAAACACAACTATATATTCAAATAATTTTTTTAAAAAATGGAGAGAAATTATCAGTCCTAGAATCTCATGGAAAAAAATCTATTATTAAAAAATGGCCTTGGGACTGGAGCCATAGCACAGTGGGTAAGGTGTTTGCTTTGCACACAGCTGACCAAGACCAGCCTAGGTTCTAGCCCTGGCATCCTATTTGGTCCTCTAAGCCTGCCAAGAGTGATTTCTGAGAGCAGAGCCAAGAGTAACCCCTGAGTGCCGCTGGGTGTGGCTCAAAACTAAAAATATAAATGAAATGGCCTTTAGGCCAAAATAAACGGTCTCAGAAAAATAAACAACAGTAATAATAAGAACACCAACTTGGGAGAATAAAACAATGTGGAAATGAAATCTTGGATAATCTCTAAAATGCAAAAGAGTAGACTCTAAAGCATGGATATTTAAGAAGGTAGTAAATATGGATGATTCTTAGGCTTTGTCATAAAAAGCAGGTATGCTAACATTTAAATTATGATCAAGTAATAAAAAAGGAACATGATGTAAGTTTTTAAAAAAACAGAAGGACAAGGGGCTGGAGTGGTGGCGCTAGAGATAAGGTGTCTGCCTTGCAAGCACTAGCCTAGTTCGGACGGAGGTTCGAGCCCCCAGCGTCCCATATGGTCCCCCAAGCCAGGAGCGATTTCTGATTGCATAGCCAGAAGTAACCCCTGAGCATCAAAAGGGTTTACCCCCCCCCCAAAATATAGAGGTACAAGACAGAGAGAAACACAAGCAATAAAGTTATTACCTGGCATGTGACCAATCTAGTTCAGTAGTCAGCAAACATATAGTCTGCTGGGCACCTACAGGAGTGATGTTTGATCACTGCCTAGTATGGTCTAGCCACTTTGTACCCTCCCCACATAAAAAAGTAGAAACTATGAGAGGAAACTATGAGAGACAACTTAATACCATGCTTTTCATATGACCCCCAGTAGAAGCACTACATAGGTTCCCAAACACTGCCTGCTAGGTGTGCTACCCAAAGTAGAAAAGAAATTAATGCAACCCGATTTAAAAATAAAGCATGGGCTGTGTATATCAACACAAATATCAACACCATTATAAATACATTAGTTAGGGGCTGAAGCGATAGCACAGTGGTAGGGCATTTGCCTTGTATGCAGCAGACACGGGGCAGACCCAGGTTTGATCCCCAGCATCCCATATGGTGCCCTGAGCCTGCCAGGGGTAATTTTTGAGTGCAGAGCCAGGAATAACCCCTGAGCACCTCTGGGTGTGGCCCCAAACCCAAAAATGAATAAATAAAATGAAATAAATGTTTTTTTTTTAAAAAAATAAGTACATTATTTAACTATAATATATATTTTTAAAAGAAGTTTTTGGGTTACACCTAGCCCCTCCTGCACAATATTTAGGGTTTTTCCCCAAATCCCCAGCATCTTATATGGTCCCTCTAAACCTGCCAGGAATAATTTCTTTTTTTTTTTTTTTTCTTTTGGTTTTTGGTTCATACCAATCAGTGTTCAGGTGTTATTCCTGGCTCTGTGCTCAAAAATTGTTCCTGGAAGGCTCAGGGGACCATATAGGATGCTGCAAATCGAACAGAGTCTGTCCCTGGTCCATAGTATGCAAGGCAAATGCCCTACCACTGTGCTATCACTCCCACCCTGACCCAGGGGTAATTTCTGAGCACAGAGCCAGGTGTAACCCCTGAGAGCTGCCTTATTTGGCCCAAATGCCCCTCAAAATTGTGTTGGAGAGAGTAGACTGGGTAAGGCACTTGTCTTGCACAGGACCAAGCTTGGTTCATTCTATCTCTGGAATCCCATATGGTCCCCCATGCATCACCAGAACATGACTTGAGCAATTACTGAATGTGCTCCCCACCCCCCCCCCCCCAAAAAAGTAAGTTTAAAAATTCTGGAGTCAAGGAAAAAAATCTAGGAGCTGAAGATGTTAGGATCTAAAGTTTGATTTAGAATTAACTGTAACCTAGTTTTGCTTTAGACATAAAGACTGGCACGACAGCCCTCAGTAATGTGGCAGAAGGGACTAGGCCTGAACCGCAAGTTTCAGGAACTTTGAGGGCTGTACCAAAACAGCTAGATAAACTAGCAACACCCGGGGTGTCTGCAGGCAGACAAGGTCACTGGCTCCTAGTGGGCACCCGAGTTCCTTCTCTACTACTTCAACTGACATAGACCCCAAAGCCCTAAAAAAACCCACAATAGGGCCCGGAGAGATAGCACAAGCGTTTGTCTTGCAAGCAGCCGATCCAGGACCAAAGGTGGTTGGTTCGAATTCCGGTGTCCCATATGGTCCCCCGTGCCTGCCAGGAGCTATTTCTGAGCAGACAGCCAGGAGTAACCCCTGAGCACCGCCAGGTGTGACCACCCCCCCAAAAAAAAAAAACCCCACAATATTCCACTCTAGATATCTAGCCATGAAAGGAAACACCCTAGATAACAGCCACTCAACTTAAAGGTTAACTATGATGGTTTGAAGCCTCTGCAACCCTATTAAAGGAGCCTGAGAGCTCAGTAAGATGTCACTGCCTTAGAGGGGCGACCCTAGTGTGCTGGTAAATAAACTCCCATGCCTTATTGCAGTGCTGTTCGCCTCCTGTGGTCTTTGTAGGATGGATCTCGAATCTGAGGTTAATTTTAGACATTAACAGAGAAATAATACAGTAGCTAAGGCACTTACCTTGCATATGGCTGTGTGGGCCAGGACTTTGGTTCAAATCCTCAGTCCCACACATGGTCCTCTGAGCATCACTTGTCACTCCTGAGCAGAAAGCCTCTGGGCAGGATGGGACCCAAAACCAAAATAATAAACAAATTAGTTTAAAAATGTAGTGATGATTGTTGAGAAAAGGGTCTGCATTTTGTTTTTTGTTATGTTTGGTTTTGATATTTTGAGTCACACCCAGTGCCACTCAGGCATTACTCCTGTCTCTGCCCTCAGAAATTACTCCTTGAATGAATGGCTAAAAAAACTGAGAAACTGTGGTACATATACTCAATGGAATATTATGCAGCCATCAGGAGAGATGAAGTCATGAAATTTTTCTATACATGGATGGACATGTAAACTATTATGCTGAGTGAAATAGTCAGAGGGAGAGAGAGAGACAAAGAAAAGTCTCATTTATCTATGGTTTTTTTTTTTTTGGGGGGGGGGGGGTTGCATCACACCCGGCAGTGCTCAGGGGTTACTCCTGGCTCCACTCTCAGAAATTGCTCCTGGCAGGCTCGGGGACCATATGGGATGCTGAGATTTGAACCAATGACCTTCTGCATGAAAGGCAAACACTTTACCTCCATGCTATCTCTCCAGCCCTGGGTATTAAGAAAAATAAAAGACATTATTGTAATAATGCCCAGAGATGTGGGCTGGAGGGTCCAGCTCACGATATGAAGCTCACCACAAAGAGGGGTTAGTGCAGTTAGAGAAATAATACACTAACAACTACCATGATAATGTTAATGAGTGAGAGAAGTAAAATGCCTGTCTCGAATACAGGCAGGGGATGGGGAAGGAGGAAGATGGGGGGCTTTAGTGGTGGGAATGTTGCACTGGTGAAGGGGGAGTGTTCTTTTTATGACTGAAACCCAACTACAGTCATGTTTGTAATCACGGTGTTTAAATAGATATTATTAAAATAAAATTACTCCTAGAGAGATTTCTGAGCACAGAGCCAGGAGTAACCCCTGAGCGTCACTGGGTGTGGCCCAAAAAAACAAAACAAAACAAAATCTCAGAAACATTTAGCCTTCTGTGGAATTTTGTTTTTGTTTATTTAGGGGCATCACATCTAGCAGTACTCAAGATTTGCTCTTGGCTTTGTGCTCAGGGATCACTTTTGGTGGTGCACAGGGACCATATGGGAATCTAGGGATAGAACCCATATGAATGAACCACATTATATGCAAGGCACGTACAGTCAGTCTGCCACTTCTGAAATTTTTATTAGAATTAGATTGGGTTCAGATATTAATAGAGAAAGAAGGGGCTGGAGTGATAGCAAGCAGTAGGGTGTTCGTCTTGCATGCTGCTGACCTGGGACGAACCCGGGTTCAATTCCCAGCATTCCATATGGTCTCCTGAGTCTGCCAGGAGCAATTTCTGAACGCAGAGCCAGAAGAAACCCCTGAGCACCACTGGTGTACCTCCCCCAAAACAAAGAGAAAAAATGGATATTTTTACAATACTGAATTTTCCAATTAACAAGGTAAATCCTTCATTTATTAAGTTTTAATATGGTATTGGAAGTCCTTGACATAGCAATTAGGCAAGAAAGAAATATTAAAGAAAAGGTGATAGAAATATGCTGAATATATACAAAGGAAAAAGCTCTTCTTAGAAGATAGCTCCACAATTAAGACGAGACTATGAAAAAGGAGAAGGAGGTACATATTCAATGGGAAAAAGAAATAAATTTCTTTTTTTTTTTTTTTTTTTTTTTTTGGTTTTTGGGCCACACCCGGCGGTGCTCAGGGGTTACTCCTGGCTCTCTGCTCAGAAATAGCTCCTGGCAGGCACGGGGGACCATATGGGGCGCCGGGATTCGAACCGATGACCTCCTGCATGAAAGGCAAAAGCCTTACCTCCATGCTATCTCTCCAGCCCCAAGAAATAAATTTCTAGAAAGATACAAAAGCATTTACAAAACCGGTAAAAAAAAAAAAAAAAAAAAAAAAAAAAAAGCACACAGCACACATAATAGAAGATTTTACTAGAAAGAATTGATCAGAATTGACTCAGAAGAAATAAATAGTCTGTGTATATATATTTTTTTTTTTTTGTTTTTCGGGCCACACCCATTTAATGCTCAGGGGTTACTCCTGGCTAAGCGCTCAGAAATTGCCCCTGGCTTGGGGGACCATATGAGATCCAGGGGCTCGAACCATGGTTCTTCCTTGGCTAGTGCTTGCAAGGCAGACACCTTACCTCTAGCGCCACTTCGCCTGCACCCTGTGTATACTTTTTTTTTGGGGGGGGGCCATACCCGTTTGGTGCTCAGAAGTCGCTCCTGGCTTGGGGGGGACCATATGGGATGCCGGGGGGGGGGGATCTAACCGCGGTCCGTCCTACGCTAGCGCTTGCAAGGCAGACACCTTACCTCAAGCGCCACCTTCCCCGTCCCCTATGTATACCTTTTTATTTTTTAATCACTTTTAGTAGTGTTCTGAGACCACTAGTACTTTACTTGGAGGTGCTTGAGGGTCCTGAGGTTCTAGGATAGGGTTTTTCTTAAGTCACATCCTTGGCCCTTTTAACCTCTAGAGTAGTAGTACTTGACCATGTCTGATCGAATACTTGAATTTGCACATTCTGAGTCCTACATTTGAGTTCCACAGGTAGAGCCACCTGAATGTGCTCAACAGATGTGGAAGACAACCAGGACCTAACTCAGGCTTGAAAGGCAGGTACTGTGGCATTAAGCTGGTCACCATTGCCTCCCACTTAAACATATTTTTACCCTTACATGAACTAATTTGAAAAATTAAACAAAAACATGGGCAGTTTCACTGGAAAGTTCAATCAAACTTTGCACAATGTAATTCTATTCTACTTAAACTGTTTCAGTTACTAAGTAAAGAATACATGCCAACACTTTATGAGGCCAATATCTTATTTTCCTCATAATCAGACAAGGAAAGAACTTAAAGTAAACTGAGAGGTAATCTCAACTATAATCATAAGTTTGAAAATATGTTTACACAGTACACATTACAATTGATAATATTCACTTTTGAATAAGATAATAATAATAGAAAAACCAACCCAGAACTCTTGGAACAAAAACTAACTTCCTTATCAGATAAGACTTATCTACCCAAAACCTAGGTAAACATAATACCTGATTGTGAGTTGGCAGATGTATGACTTTAAAGTCAGGGCCAGGACAGGGGACATAACCCAATAGGAAAGCATTTGCCTTGCATGTATGAGTGCCCTATTTGATCTCTAGCACTGAAATAAACAAAGCATACAAAACAAAAGCAAAGTTAAGTCAAGAACAGAATTCCATTTAAGTAAAAAAACAAAACAAAACAAAACAAAACAAAAAAGAAATCTTGCCATTTGCAACAACACAAATAGGCCTAAAGTCTATAATATCACTGGTGTGGCCCAAACACAAGCAATACAAGCTGTCAATTTAACTACAGGGCGATAGCACAGTGTTAAGGCATTTGCCTTGCACGCAGCTGATCCAGGACGGACCTCGGTTCAATCCCCGGCTTCCCATATGGTCCTCCAAAAACAGGAGCGATTTTTGAGCGCATAGCCAGGAGTAACCCCTGACCATCACCGGGTGTGGTCCAAAAACCAAATAAATAAATAAACAAATAAATAACGGGGCAGGAGCTGTGGTGCAGCGGTAGGGCATTGCCTTGCACTCGGTTGACCTAGGATGGACCACGGTTTGATCCCTGAGCGTCCCATATGATTCCCCAAACCAGGAGCGATTTCTGAGCGCCTAGCCAGGAGTAACGCCTGAGCGTCACCGGATGTGGCCCCAAAACAAAACAAAACAAAACAATAAATCAAGAACAAACGAAGCGTGCCTGCTATTATGACTTCTGTTCATCGTTGTATTAAAATTTAAGCCTCAACAGTTGAATTAGGTTAAAAAACATGTTGGGGACCTTTTAGGGATAAAATATGAAACTTGAAAACAAGAAATGGAACTGGAGAGATAGCATGGAGGTAGGGCGTTTGCCTTGCATGTAGAAGGACGATGGTTCGAATCCCAGCATCCCATATGGTCTCCCGAGCCTGTCAGGTGTGATTTCTGAGTGTTGAGCCAGGAGTAAACCCTGAACGCTCCCGGGTATGACCCAAAAACAAAACAAACATACAAAAAAAAAAAAAAAGGAAATTATATAAATGTAAGTATTTATCTGTTTCATTGGAAGAATCAATACTGTAAAAATGTTCATTCTTGGGGCCAGAGAGATAGCACAGCTGTAGGGCATTTGCCTTGCATGCAGCTGATCCAAAACAGATGGTGGTTCGAATCCCCACATCCCACATGGTCCCCCCACTCCACCCCTTGCCCTGTTTCTGACAGGAGTGATTGCTAAGGACAGAACCAGGAGTAGTCCCTGAGCACTGCCAGGTGTGACACCCCCCACCCATATTTCATTCTTTGGGCTGGAGCGATAACACAGCGGGTACGGCACTTGCCTTGCACGCAATTGACCCACGTTCAATCCGTGGTATCCCATATGGTCTTCCAAGCCTGCCAGGAGTAACTTCTGAATGCAGCGCCAGGAGTAATCCCAGGGCTCTGCTGGGTGTGGCTCCCAAAACAAACAAAAAAATTATTTTTTCCCAATTCTGAATTCAATCTAATTCCTATCAAAATTCCACAGAAAGCCAGGGATGTGGCTTAGTAGAAAAGCATGTATCATGCATATATGGACTTGTTTTTTTTTTTATCCCAGGACTGAAATAAAAAAGGGGATGAGCAAAATCACAGGGTTTTGGCAAAAGAATTCTAAAATATATGTGAGGATTTTTGTGTATTTGTTTTGGGTCATAGCCAGGGATGTTCAGAGCTTACTTCTGGTTTTAGAGTGGCTCAGGGGACCATATGTGATGCATCCAATTTAGCTACTTGCAAGGCCAGTTCCTTACTCACTTTACTATCTCTTCAGCCATGAAGATTTTTAAAAAAATTTTTTTGAAGATTTTTTTTTTGTGTGGTAGTGGTGGTGGTGGTGGAAGATGTTTTTTTTGTTTGTTTGCTTGTTTGTTTTGGTTTTTGGGGCCACACCCATTTGATGCTCAGGGGTTACTCCTGGCTAAGCGCTCAGAAATTGCCCCTGGCTTCGGGGAACCATATGGGATGCTGGGGGATCGAACCGCGGTCCTTCCTTGGCTAGCGCTTGCAAGGCAGACACCTTACCTCCAGCGCCACCTCACTGGCCCCGGAAGATGTTCTTTTAAAGAAAATAAAAATTGGGGCTGGAGAGAAAGCACAGTGGTAAGGCGTTTACCTTGCACGTGGCCTACCTGAGACAAACACAGGTTCGATCCCCAGCATCCCATATGGTCTACCAAGCCTGCCAGGAATGATTTCTGAGTAGTCAAGAGTAACGCCTGGGGCCAGCATGGTGGCGCTACAAGTAAGGTGTCTGCCTTGCCAGCGCTAGCCTAGGACGGACCGCGGTTCGATCCCCCGGCATCCCATATGGTCCCCCAAGCCAGGAGCAACTTCTGAGCGCATAGCCAGGAGTAACCCCTGAGCGTCACTGGGTATGGCCCAAAAACAAAAAAACAAAAAAACAAACAAAAAAAAAAAAGAGTAATGCCTGATTGCCATATATATATTCTCTCCTTTCATCCCCCATCCTAATTTCTGAGCAGAAAATGTTTGAGGAAACAAAAATTCTATAAGTAAGGAACATAGAAATAAAAAAAGGAGAGCTCTAAAAATAAATAAATAAATAAATAAATAAATAACATGGAGCAATTCACACATGATAGTTGTATATGGCTTAAAACAAAAGGGAAAGTATTAAATTTTCAGTAAATGGTGATAGCAAAACTGAGTCATCAGATTAAAAAAAAATCACATGCCTATTTCACATAATTTACAAAGGAAAATTCTAAGTAGAATGTAGACAACTCAAAAGCAAAATGGGGGTTGGCGAGATACGGAGGTAAGGCATTTGCCTTCCATGCAGAAGGATGGTGGTTTGAATCCCGGCATCCCGTATGATCCCCCGTGCTTGCCAGGGGTGATATTTGAGCGTAGAGCCAGGAGTAACCCCTGAGCGCTGCAGGGTGTGACCCAAAAACCAAAAAATTTCAAAAAAAACCAAAAAACTATAAAACACAAAAGCAAATGGGCAAAGGATACAAATAGACATGCTATGAAAGAAATTTAATTCCCTTGAAATATAAATCTTCAAATTTAGCTGTAATCAGAGAAATGAACACGATAGTCAAAACAAGTTGGCATTTCCAAATATCAGATTGGGGGAAATGTGAAAGACTGATTGGCATTGCTAAGCATTGATACAGATGTGTGGCAGGAGAAATTGAGAACTTTTAAGAGTAGCTTAGAAATTCATATTTCAGTTATCATCTTCATAATCCTCAGCCACCCTTAGAAATGTGTCCAAGAAAATAGATACTCTGGGCAGGAGCGATAGTAGAGCTGGTAAGGCATTTGCCTTGTAAGCCACTGGCATCTAACATGGTCCCCCAGCACTGCTAGGAATGATTCCTGAGCAGAGAACCAGGAGTAACCCCTGGACACCACTGAGTGTGGGCCCCCAAAAGGAAAGAAAATATGTATTCTAATACCATTTCCAATAGCAAAAAAAATTATGTTATTTTAATATCTTCTAAAAGTAAAGTGGATAAATTTTGTTTTCACACAAAATTATGCAGCCATGAGTGAACTTGAACAAAAGTGTCAATATGGATAAATCTCAATATTGACTGAAAGATAGCATGATATTAACATAAAAGCTCTTCTAAAATAAGACTGGAGATACAGTGCAGGGTTAAGGTGCGTGCTTACCTTGCATTCTGCCAACTACTTTGGTACTGCATATGGATCCTTCAGGCACCACCAGGAATGACCTATTAACACAAAGTCAGGAGGAGCTACTGAGAACTGCTGGGTGAGGCCCAAATCAATCCCCCACCTCACCCTAATTTAAAAACAGGACTAAGGGAGCGAGAGCATTGGCACAACACTAGAGTGTTTGTCTTGCATGTGGCTAATCCAGGACAAACCTGGGATTAATCCCTGGGATCCCATATGGTTCCCCAAACCAGGAGTGATTTCTGAGTGCGTGGCCAGAAGTGTCACTTGGTGTGGCCCCAAAACCAAAAAAATAAAAAAATAAAAACAGGGCCAGGGAGATGACTTAAAGGCATGGAGTAAGTGCTTGCTTGGCCTGCTATTCTAATTTGACCCCTGGCATCAAAAGTCCCCCAACACTGCCAGGAGCAGCCCCTAAAGACTCCCAGGTGTAGCCTCTAAACTCTAAACAAAACAATTACAACTTTAAAAACAGAGAGATAGTGCAGCAAGTAGGGTGTTTGCTTTGCATGTAGCCCAGTCAGGTTCAATCAATCCCTGGTGTTCCATGTTTCTCCCCCCGTCTGCCAGGAGTGATTTCTGAGTACAGAGCCAGGAGTAACCCTTGAGCAATGTTGAGTGTAGCTCCCAAAGCAAGCAAACAAACTACATCAGTACTTTGTTTTACTTACTATACTTTCATAGGTAATAAAATTATAAAAGGAGGCAGGAACAATTATTTGGTGCATGCATGAGGCAAAGGGGGTGATGCAGAAAAGGTCCCATACACAGAGGCTGCATGTTTAAAACTGCATCTTTAATATTTTGCTTTTTAAAGTTAATATATAGCAAAATCAAAATAATCAAATCTGACAATGCTGAGTTCAATACCTTTTGATTAAGTTATGTAACTTTTGTGAGCTTAAACTACTTTATTTTTATGTTTCTGTGTTTGCTGTGGAGCAGTACTCAGGGTTTACTCTGACTCTGCACCCAGGTATCACTCCTGTTGGCCTCAGGGGACCATATGGGGGGGGGGGGGACTGAGGATCAAACCTAGGTTGGTTGTGTGTCAAGTACCCTATAGTACTATAGTACTATGTACAGGGGTATACTATTTCTCTGGTCACGAGCTTTAATTATTTTAAAATTAAAATTATTTTATTTTATTTTATGAGTTTAGTAAAGTAAATCCTTTTTTTGGGGGGGTCACACCCAGTGACTCTCAGGGGTTATTCCTGGCTCTGCATTCAGAAATTGCTCCTGGCAGGCACGGAGGATCATATAAGATGTCAGGAATTGAACAGGGATCCATCCTATGTTGATCACCTGTTGATCGCTATCACTCTGGCCCTAGTTAGTCCTGTTTGATGTATGACCACAAGTGATTTCATTAGTTGCTTAACACTCAAACAACCTATTGCATATTAGGAATATATTCTGACCTTTTGTGCATGATTAGGCAAGCTTATGATACGCTGATTTAATCAGAGTATTTTCTAATTATTGTAACACAGCAAATAAAGTAATTTAATCTCAAGCAGTGCTTTCTGAAATAATTTCATGGTGATTTAGGAGTGAAGACAAGCAGAAATAATAAAAATGAGGAACTGATGAAGGAAGAAGTTAAACAGGCTGGGGCTGGGAATTCAAGAATGAGAAAGGACCAGGCTTGAGACAGAGGAAAAGGAACCGGGGAATGCATGTCCACATAAAGAGAGTCAATAGGAAAGAAAAGACAGATAAAATATCAGATGTGAGCTAGTACAAGCTGGTCCAAGTGTGTGGGTTCTTGTGTCCTCTTCAGTAAACTTGGTGGTTGTGCACCTACAGGAGACAGAACGGGACCCCACTTTAGTGGATTGGCTTACAGTTGGACAAGAACACACAGCTTGAGAAACTGGATGGGGTGCCAGTGAGGTGGCACTAGAGGTAAGGTGTCTGCCTTGCAAGCACTAGCCAAGGATCAAGACCGCGGTTCGATCCCCCGGCGTCCCATATGGTCCCCCCAAGCCAGGGGCAATTTCTGAGTGCTTAGCCAGGAGTAACCCCTGAGCATCAAACGGGTGTGGCTGAAAAAAACAAAAGAGAGAGAGAGAGAGAGAGAGAGAGAGAGAGAGAGAGAGAGAGAGAGAGAGAGAGAGAGAGAGAGAGAGAGAGAGAGAGAGAGAGAGAGAGAGAGAGAGAGAGAGACTGGATTGAGGGACTGCATCGCTGACAGGCCCTGGGCTTCACTGGCCAGGAAAGGGTGCTGGGTGGTGTGGATGACAGGCACTCAGGGACGAACCAGGGAATCACCCCTCATAGGAAAACTCCAAAGAATGGAGCCAGCAGAGTATCGGAATGAGTGAGACTGTCGTATTTTAAAACTGTTTAGTTGTTGTTCTTGAGTCACTCTGTGCTCAGGGGACACACTTGGCAGTGCTCAGGAACCATATGAGGTGCCTACGATAGAACTCAAGACCTACTTTTTAGTACGCTTTATCCACTGAGATACCTGTGATACTGTGATACCTAAGACTTTTTTCTTTTTTCGTGTGTGTGTGTGTGTGTGTGTGTGTGTGTGTGCCAAATCTGGTGGTGTTTAAGGGCTATGCCTGGTTCTGTATTTAGAAATTACTTCTGGTGATGCTCAGGGGTCCATATGGGATGTCGGAGATGGCACTCAGGTCGTTTCATACAAGGCAAACACCTTACCAGTTGTACTATTGCTCCAGACCCCACTAAGACACTTTAAAAAGACTCATAGGGGCCATGAAGATAATACAATGGACTGAGCACTGCAGGAGATGATCCTGAGCACAGAGAGCAGAACAGCTCCCAGCACTGAGAGATGACCCTAAAGCCAAGCTTGCCAGTAACGATTTCTTCCTCCCTCCCTCCCTCCCTCCCTCCCTCCCTCCCTCCCTCCCTCCCTCCCTTCCTTCCTTCCTTCCTTCCTTCCTTCCTTCCTTCCTTCCTTCCTTCCTTCCTTCCTTCCTTCCTTCCTTCCTTCCTTCCTTCCTTCCACTTTAGCGCTCAGGGGTTATTCCTGGCTCTGCACTCAGAAATTGCCCCAGGCAGGCTGGAGGACCATATGGGACTCCAGGAATCGAACCGGGTCCCTCTCAGATAGGCTGCATGCAAAGCAAACGCTTTATCACCGTGCCATTTCTCCGGCCCCACAGGAGCGATTTCTTTTTCTTTGGGGGGGGGGGGGTTTGGGGCCATACCCGGTGACGCTCAGGTGTTACTCCTGGCTATGAGCTCAGAAATTGCTCCTGGCTTGGGGACAGGTAAGGCAGACGCCTTACCCCTTGTGTCACCGAGGAGCGATTTCTTATTGCAGAGCTAGCAGAGCCAGGAGTAACCCCTGAGCACTGCCGCATGTGGCCAACAATGGAAAAAAGAAAATAAAAGGAAAAGTAAAAAGAAAAAAAAAAAGGCTCATAGGGCAAACTTCCATGGCTTTAAGTATTTTATAATATCTACTTGTTTATTTTTGGTTGTTTGGGGCCAAACTCTAAAATAAGATTCTGAAATAAGACCTGAAAAGGAATATTTGGTTGATTCACAGCTCCATGATGATTACTATGTTTTTGGTATTTTAAAGCAATTTTTATAACATGTAAATAGCTAACTGTGGTTCTTAATGCTTGCTTGATTTTTCTCATTAAGGGGTGGGTCTGTGCTACCAGACAGAGGCTGGAAAGAAAGAAAACAATAAAATGTAAACCAATTTGGTGTGTTTTATTGAACATGAAGTTTCTTTGTGGTAAAATTCTGAAGCACATTATTCATCAACTCTATGGACCAACATAGTCTTGGTCGATCAGAGATGCCAGGCACATTTTAATCCATTTCTTTCTATGTTTTTGTGTTTTTCCCACTAAGAGCTCCTGCAACTGTCTGAGATGCCAATAGACTGCAGCCGTCAGGGACTCACACTTGCCCTGAATGCTTCTTTGTTCCTACAGAGCTGTGTTCCAGCAAGGGCCAGGGCCTGCCCAGAACTTGCCATTTAAACCTCCCAGCTCAGCGCCTCACAACTGGGCTGGAATACTTGATTCATCAGACAACTTCTTGTCAGCGTCATTTGTCTCTTGTGTGTGTGGTGTGTGTGTGTGTGTGTGTGTGTGTGTGTGTGTGTGTGTGTTTTCTTTCTTTTTTTTTTTTTTACTAATTCTGAAAATACACACCAAGGAAAATACAATTTTCTGTAGAGCCTAAATGAAATGAACAAGGGCTCAGTTTTTATTTTAAGAAGTTTGGGGAAAGGGTACAATTATCTTTTGGTTTTTGGATCACACCCAGTGGTGCTCAGGGGTTACTCCTGGCTCTGTACTCAGGAGTCATTCCTGGTGGTGTTCGGGGGACCATATGGGACACCAAGGACTGAACCCGGTGGGCTGCATACAAAGCAAATACCTTCCCTAAAGTGCTATAGCTCAGGCCCCAAAGTGAATATTTTCAATGATATTTTTGCTCAAACACCAATCATATTTTGGTAAACATTTCTTATATAATGGAGTTTTAGTTCCAGTTAGAATCTTGAAGAAACTAAGACCTTCCCTTAGGGAAAAAAAGTGTAGTAATTTGTTTTCCTGTAGAAAATTTTCTCTGAGAAGTACCTGGGACCTTAATGGATTCATCCAGGGGTCTCAAACTTGCGACCTGTGGGCCACAAACGGCCATCCGTACATTATTTTGTGGCCCTGCCCTAAAGGAATCTTTTTTTGTTTTAGTTGTTTGGGTCACATCCCCCAATGTTCAAGGCTTAATACTGACTTTGCACTCAAGGATCACCCCGACTTTGCCTCCTACGGCCCCCAGGTAAATTGAGTTTGAGACTCCTGAACAAACCAACCAACCAACCACAAACATCTTTTAGTAAAAACCATGTAATGTGCTAAGCAATGACTAATGTCTTTTCTTTTTTTTTAAGTTCAACAAAACCATTTTTGTCAGCTTCTTGAGACTGAGTCTGAGAACTCTAGAACTTGAGGCCTTTGAGGTCATCTCCCCAATCTTCCAGCCATTAGGCCTGGAATCCTTTATTTTATTCAGCATTTTTTCTGGGCTCCTTAAAGCAACACAATCAAGTCTCTTGAATTACAGTTGTTATTCTAGTACTTCAACCAGGGGTGTCATGCTGAGTGCAAAGGAATTTTCTAAATTGTTCTACATTAGGAGATTTAAAATTAAGGCCCTAACACTCTTTTTTTGGGAGGAGGGGTATTTTTTGCATAGTCTAGGTATTAGCTGGGTGCACAATTTATAGACTTAGCATTAGCTCACACTCTTACTGTAACTAGTTAGACTTCAGAAGAGATCATTTTGGACTGGTAATGTGGCTCAGTGATAGAAGTATATGCCTTGCATGCATGGGATCTGGGTTCAACTCCTGACACAAGGAAGAAGGAAAAGAATAAGAAATAGTTGAGTATAGAATCATGCTATAATGAAGTTACGTTATTTCCAAGCTCATTTGGAAGTGTCTGGTGAAGGAAAGGAAGTACCTTAAGATACAAACATTATAGATGATGAACACTGTTTCTTTTTTTCTTCTTCTTCTTCTTTTTTTTTTTTTTTTAATTTTTGGAGGGGGTCACACCCAGCAGCACTCAGGGGTTACTCCTGGCTCTGCTCTCAGAAATTGCTCCTGGCAGGATCAGGGAACCATATGGGATGCTGGGATCTGAACCACTGTCCTTCTCTTGCAAGGCAAAAGCCCTACCTCCATGCTATCTCTTTGGCCCCTGTTTCTTTTTTTTTTTTTTTAAGAGATCATTAAAATGCTTTAATTGGCTTCCAGAGAGATAGTACAGGAGATAAGGCCCTAGCATGTGGCTATGGTAAGTTTCAAACCCCTTGCACCGGGGCCAGAGCAGTGCTGCAAATGGTAGGGTGTTTGCCTTGCTATGTGCTAACCTAGGATGGACTGCGGTTCGATCCCTGGTGTCCCATATGGTCCCCAAAACCAGGAGAAATTTCTGAGCACATAGCCAGGAGTAACCCCTGAGCATCACTGGATGTGGCCCCAAAATAAAAACAAAAACAAACCTTTTGTATCATATATGGTTTCCTTTAGAAATGTCAGAGGTCACTTGAGCATAGAACCAAGAATAGCCTCAGTCTCACTGGCTGTGACCCCAACACAAGCCCTAAATAAAGTATAAAAAACAAGTAAAATGCTTGGGGCTGGAGCATTTATCTTGCACACAGTCTAGTCAGGCTTGATCCTCACACCTCATATGGTCCCATGAGCCCTATCAGGAGTGACTCCTGAGTGCAGAGCCTGGAGTAATCCCTAAGCATTATTGGGTATGGCCTCCAAACAAAATAAAACAAATAAAATGCTTTATAGTGAAGTCGGGCAGAGTGTACAGGAGATAGGACATTGCCTGGCTGGTTCAACCCCAGCAGCTCATATAGTCCCCCTAGCACTGCTAGGAATAACCCTAAACAAAGCCAGCAGTAACTACTGAGCCCTGCTGGGTGTGGCCCAAACCACCACCAGTACAGGAATAAAGTTAACCAGATAAAATAAGTACATCTTTTTTGGGCGATATAATCCACACTCAGTGGTGCTCAGGGATAACTCCTAGCAGCAAACTCAGGGGATACGTGGGATCAAGTCTGGGTTGGCTTTGTGCAAAGTAAGTGCCCTACCCACTGTACTATCTCTCTGGCCCTGATAAGTGCTTCATTTATAAATGTCATTCAAGTGAAATAAATTACTAAATTATGTTCTTTGAAAACCCCTTTGTGAATATTCACTTTGGACATACAAAACAATAGGAATATATGATATATATCTACAGATATGTCTATGTTTATATATAGATATAGGTTTGTATATATATAGGTATATACCCATTTAGTTCTTAGCATTTCCAACTCTTTTTTTTTTTTTTTACAAACAAATTCCTCTAATTTTACTTGCAAATAGCCAGAGGTTATTTTTTTGTTTTGTTTTGCTTTTTGGGTGGTAAAGGTATTGGACTATAACCTACTCATGGCTCTGTACTCAGGAATTACTCCTGAAGGTGTAGGGAATTAAACCACATCTACATATTCATTCAAGTGAGCTAACCCCTATCCTATCTCTTCAGCTACAAGATTGTCGCTCTGAATCGAGCCTACTAACATAATGTAACAAAAGCTAGTAGATCTAAGCAAATTTTATTATTTTTGGGGGGGGGCTGGACAACACCCGGTGGCACTTAGAGCTTATGCTTGGTTCTGCACTCAGAAATTGCTCCAGGAAGGCTTGGGAGAACATATGGGATGCCAGGGATCAAACCTGGGTCTGTCCTGGGTTGACTGCATGCAAGGCAAATGCCCTACCAAACTTTGCTATTGCTCTTGCCCCTATGCAGATTTTAATAATTAGTAAAAACCTAAAAATATTTCTTCTGTTTTTAAAGAAACCTCTCTTATTTGAAAGTATGAAGGCTTATCTCAGCACATTTCTAAACTGCTCTTAGGTGCTTTTCTTTTTTATTTTAAATAACCCAAAGAAAAGTGTTCCTCACATGGCAAAAATGACATTCTGACTTATTTGCATTCTATAAAGAATATAATTTTCTATGTGAGAGGTTTTGCCTTTGCAAAATCTCGCCATCATGTTGTAACTTTCCTCTCTAGTTTTACCCAGAGTTTTTAAATTAACAACATCAGGAACTAAACAGGAAATTACATTTCTCTGATGTAGAAAATTAGAAGGAAGATGGGGAACAGATGAGAAAACTAAATAAGGAAAAAGGAAGCCACCATCTTTTGTTTCTGCTCATTAAAATTATAGATTCAAAATCCTCCTTGTATCCTGAATCAAAATATCAAATAGAAGAAAATCCAATATTATTTTCCAGTTCCTGATACACAAACTTAAAAGAAATAAAACAATAATTTGCTATATTCATTGATAGTTCAAAATCTGCTGAGAAAGAGATTTGCAAAACTGTTGTTTTGCTTTGGAACTACACCTGCCAATGCTCAGGGATTACTTCTGGCTCGGCACTCAGGAATTACTTCTGATGATAATGGGGAACCATATGGGATGCTGGGGATTGGTTACATGCAAGGCAAATATCACTATCCTATTGCTCTGGCACCAAGGTGCACAAGACTTTAAACATAGTACCTAAGTGGGTTTTAGTGTTGTTGGGGGGCCATACCCAGAAGTACTCAAGGCTTACGTTTGACTCTACACTCAGGGGTCATCCATAAGGTACCAGAGACTGAAACCCACGTTGGCTAGGTCCAAAGAAAGTGCCCTACCATAGTACTATTTCTCTAGTCCTCATAATTAGTGTTTTTTCTTAATTTTTATTTAAACCATTGTGATTAATAAAATTATTTATAGCTGGGGTTTAGACATACAATGTTTCAGGACCAATCCCATCATCAGTGCCAATCTCCCTCCAACAATGTTCATAGAGTCCACCACATGCTACCACCTACCACTCCAACCTGCCATCATAACAGGCACCTTTTTAAGTTTGGTTGTTAAATTTTAGGTCTCATGAATTCATCGTTGTTGACTCTAGATTGTATATTTATTTCTGTCCTTTTTTGTTTGTTTGTTTTTTGTTTTTTGTTTTTTGGGCCACACCCGGCAGTGCTCGGGGGCTACTCCTGGCTGTCTGCTTAGAAATAGCTCCTGGCCGGCACGGGGGACCATATGGGACACCGGGATTTGAACTAACCACCTTCGGTCCTGGATCGGCTGCTTGCAAGGCAAACACCGCTGTGCTATCTCTCCGGGCCCTATTTCTGTCCTTTCTTAACACCACCAATGCACCTGAGTCCCCTTGACCCCTGTCCAATATGTGTCTTTCTCTTCCTCCACTTAACTTCTTTCCTTCTTCTCACTATATTCTGGGACCTACCTAATAACTAGTGTTTTAAAGGAAGATTTGATTTAGAAGTTTAGTGGCTAAGAAATAAAAAAATTTATCCCATATGTCTGATTTATTCGAATATCAACATCTTTGAAAATGCTAACATATTTTAAACTACAGTAATAACTGTTTCCATGGCAAATGTAATACACAAAAATAACAGATTTTGCTTTGTTTTTCTGAATGCTTTTTGCAGCCAGTTTGATTTAAGAAGCTCATCAGGACTAATTTATTGACTTCCTTAATTTGAGAAGAGGCTTAAAGGCCTTTTTGGGTCTTATCAAGCCGTCAAGTTTTCAAAGTGAATGATGAATAATAAACTGGAGAGGAATGAATGTAGGGTTAGTCACTTTCTTAATTTTACCAAACGAAGATACATACAAGTTTATTCATGCAAAATAATCTCCTTTATTTCATAAGAGAAAGGAAATTTTAATAGGAAAAACACGGAAGAAAAGAATACAATAAAAAATAGACTCGAGAAAAATTAGTTTTATGGGAAAATGCTACATTTTCTTCAGATAATGCCTAATAATTTGTATCTTGGGACCAAGAGAACCTGTTAGTATGGTATGAAGAAGAGAGTACTCCATTTTCAATTTCCTTATAAGCTAGTTTCATGACCATAGGATGAGTGATGATGTGGGGGTGGTGTTCATTGGTGTGTATGGAAGGTCTCTTGAGCCATGTTTAGGAGGCCTAGGATCCCTCCCAGACAATACAAGGGCCTGAGGAAGCTGTACTGTTCTGGTCCTGCCATGCCTGATTACCTGGGATACCCCACTGGTGTTCAGAGAAACATAAGGTCCTAGTGATTGATAAGGTCCTAGAGTCAAATGCATGTAAGGCATGAGCATTAATCTTGGGACCATCTCTCCAGCCCTAATGAGTTTAATTTCTGTACCATGCAAATTCACTGCTTTGAAATCTATTCAATGATCACTTCCCAGGGGGAGAGATAGTATGGCAACACAGTATGTGTCTTGCATGTGATTAAACCAGCTTTGATCCCCAGTTTCCCTAAGCCCTAGTAGGTGTTATCCCTGAGTGCAGAATCAGTCAGAGTAAGCTCTGAGCATCACCCAAGTTTGGCTTAAAAAAAAAGCACCCCAACTTTGCTTCAACAAACACTTCCTATATTTATAATTTCTTAAGCACTGATTGAGGTATGAGACCACATATGAAGAGTAAAAATTTAGATAACACTAGTTATAAAAGGGCACAGATATATTAGATCTGAGGCAGATCACTTCATGGAGTTGGTAGCATTTATGGGGGTATTAAAAGATAAGAGTTTAATAGCTCATGTTGGGGGAAGACACTCCAGGAGGTAGTTTAATAAAAATCAGCTAAAGCAATGATCTTAGAAAAAGGATAAATATGTGCACGTGTGTGTGTGTGTGTGTGTGTGTGTGTGTGTGTAAGATGACACCCAGGTGTCAACCTCAAACAAACGTGTACCCCAACTTCCTCATTCCTTAAATCTCTTTCATAAAAGCCCACTGGATAGGTACTTTTTTTCTCACTCTAAGACCTTCCCTCCTCTTGGTAGATTGGTATTGGTATAATAAAGAAAAGTCAGGGGCTCAACTGATAGCACAGCAGTAAGGCATTTGCCTTGCACGTGGCTGACCCGGGATGAACCCAGATTTGATTCCCAGCATCCCATATAGTTCCCTGAGTATGCCAGGAGCAATTTCTGAGTGCAAAGCCAGGAGTAACCCCTGAGTACCACTGGGTATGCCCCCCCTCCCCCCACAAAACAAAGTGAAACAAGTCAGTTTTGGCTTTGCACTCAGAGATACCACCATCGCAGATTGATTCCATGGCTTTCATCTGACTGGCTTGGCTTATTATTTTTTTGTCGCTACCCTGTTTCTTCAGACGCATTTGTGTGGGGTTTAGAAACATGGTGCCTGGGATGATCTCACAACCCATGGATTTATATTTTACATATATGTGTGCGCATGTATGTTTGTGTGTGTTTATATCTGTATATCTATATATCAAAATGCTATTATAAAAAAATTATCCTCTGTAGTAGAGCACTTGTCTTACATATGTAAAGCCCTGAGTTCTCCTGATTCACAAAAAAAAAAAAAAAACAAAAAAACCAAGACAACAACAATAACAAAAACCTCAGAAAACAAAAGTAAACAAGAAATTATAATTTAAATGAAAAATGGGCTGAAGAGAACTCAGGTGCTAGAGCACATGCTTTGCATACAGGGCCACTGGGTTTGACATTCTACACCAGGAGTGATTCCTGAGTGCAAAGATAGGACTAATTCCTGAACATCGCCAGATGTGGTCCTCAAAACAAACAAAAAAAAGAAATAATCTCATTCACAACTGTATTTAAAATATCAAATTCTGAAGCCAGAGATATAGTATATAGTATATTCAGTAAGAAAGACACTTGCCTTGCATGTAGCCAACCTAGGTTTAATTCCCAGTTTGTCTTGCAAGGTTGGGGATTGAACCTGAATGCAGACATAGGAGCAAGCCCTGAACACTACAGGGTGTGGCCCCAAAACAAAACAAAACAGAAAAGGAATTAAAAGAACAATAAAGCTGCCATCTTAAACACTGCTAGCCTATGATAAATGGGTTAATTTATATGAAAAAAATAAAGTTAAGTTCCTAGGTGCTTAGGAGAAGGAGGTAAAAGACATGAGCAATGTAAACTATAAATGTTTTGGGGACCTGAGTAAGAACACAGAAGTTAAAATGCTTGCCATGTACCCAACTGACCTGAGTTGAATTCCTGGCATCCCATATAGTACATGACCTGCCAAGAATGATTCCTGAGTGCTACAAGCAAAATTAAACAAAACTCAAATAAAGAAAAAATATTTTATACTCAGGAACTGGAAAAATTAAAATTATTAAAATGATCATAGAGAAAATGAAATCCATACCAAAATTCTAATACCTGTATCAAGAAAACTATTAGGGCCCGGAGAGATAGCACAGAGGCGTTTGCCTTGCAAACGGCCAATCCAGGACCAAAGGTGGTTGGTTCGAATCCCGGTGTCCCATATGGTCCCCCGTGCCTGCCAGGAGCTATTTCTGAGCAGACAGCCAGGAGTAACCCCTGAGCAATGCCGGGTGTGACCCAAAAACCAAAAAAAAAAAAAAAAAAACCCTATTAATACTGAAAATTATATGGAACCATGAGCCCCTGAAAAGCTACAGCAATCCAGAGGGGTAAAAAGAATAGCTGTATCAAGCTCCTTGACTTGAAGCTATATTGTAAATTGATAGTGATCAAAGCAGTGTGGTATTGGAATAAGAATGGACACACAGGGGCCGGAACAGTGGCAAAACAATAGGGCGTTTGCCTTGCATGGACCTTGGTTCAATCCCCTGCGTCCTATATGGTCCCCCAAGCCAGGAGCAATTTCTGAGCATATAGTCAGGAGTAACCCCCTGAGCATCACCAGGTGTGGCCCCAAAACAAAAAAACAAAAACAAAAAACAAAAAAAGAATGGACATATAGATCACTAATATAGAATTGAGATCTCAGAAAAAAAGTCTCTTGAACAAATGGTACTAGGAAAACTGGACAGACACTTGCAAAAGAATCAAATTAGAGTGCTACTGCACATCATACACAGAAACTAATTCAAATTGAAGACTTGGATCTGGAATCATAAAGTCATAGAAGAAATCATAGGTAATATACTCCACAACACTAGCCTTAGAAATATATTTGGGGAGACAGCGCCATAGCATGTGGCTGACCTGAGTGAGGTCAATTCTGGCATCCCATATATTTCCTGGAGCACTGCCAGGAGTGATCTCTGAGCTCAGCGAGGAGTAAACCCTGAGCACTACTGATGTGGCCTAACATCACGCTGCCTCCACCCCCGCCCCCCCCTCAATCCCCTCTCCCCAAGAAACAACCAGCCAGACTTGTGGCCCAACTCTTGAGAAGTACTCAAGCCTCTTTGGAGTTCAGTTGTTCTGAACTAGCTTTAGACCACAGATCTCCCTGCAATAATGTGAAGACTGATGAGGTCACCCTCAAAAGCTCAGCTAGCTAGTCCAATGAAAGCCACAACTGTTTCTAGAAACAAGTGTGCCAGAAAGACAGCCAGTCTCTTCTGTCCTCCTTGGGTCTACTGAAAAGGGAGTAGACTTCATCTCATTAAAACCTTACTGTCTTATTTTCTTGGTTAGCTAAGTGTTGTCATCTCTAAGTATCCTCCCCACTCCCTGCTGGGTCATTCTTCTGGTAGAGTCAAAGTTTACTCAGTCTAGCTTCTTGCATTTCAAAGAACATAAAGCCTTTAACCAATTACTTAAGTCTTCACCCTTTGGTCTCGCCATTTACTGTAAGAGGATAATAACAGGGTTGTGGGGCTAATGAAATAAATATACATGTAGAACCTGGTCTGTTCATTTCAACTATCAGGGTAACCAACTGAAAGTAAGTGATAGTAGATGCATAGATATTTTCCCTTGAAAAAAGGATATTTGCTCTTTCTGTAGAACTCACTGCTTGGGTTTCCTTGTTTCTAAGGAGACACATGGAAGATTTCTACATAAATAATGATCTTCAGGCCTTTGAAGATATAAACATAACCATGAAGTCGAGCTGGGCTGCCTAGGGCTTCAGATCTCTGTTTACTCATTAAAAATTTGCTCCCTCAGCAGATCTGTTTACCATCGTCTCCCCAGCATCTCAGGGCTCAATCAGTACCGGCTAATGAATGAATTAACACATTTATGAATCTATCCAAAGAAAGAGCCATGGAGAAGCGGCCTCCGGAAGGATGTCTGACTGACCCTGAATTTTCTAGAAGAAAGAAGAGAAACTTAAAGAGAAGGAGGATTATCTATGTGGGAACAGGGTAACTATTGCTTAAAGATACAAATACAATTACAAAGCTAGCTGTGCAGGTGGACAAGCTAGCCCAAAGAGCCACTGGGTTTGTTTTGCTTTTAATAGAGCCAGATCTCTTAAGGCAATGGGGAGTGTTTCTTTTTTAACAATGGAAGGTATTCTGTGGCGATTTCCCCTCTCTGAAAGGGTTTATTCTGAAGGTGTCACAAAGAACACCCTATTCGCGTGTCTGTCGCCCTGAAAAGGAATCCTTCTTCTTTGTACTCAGGGTGTTTCTCTCTTAATAATAGCTTCCTACTATGACCCTAAGTTTCACAGCTATCTGGAAGGCAAAGCCACTCTTTGTGTTGGTCATTTTTTTTTAAACCAGTCCTAAACTTACTCCTCTCCAACTGGGGTCATAGTAATGTCATCATTACTAAATGCATTGTCATTAAATCAAAGGGCAACTTTCTTTGTTTTCTTCTGTCTCCCATCATGTTTATATTGGTTAAGATAATTTTCAATACAATTTACAAACACTGGGGCCACAAGATAGTTCAAGGAGTTGAGTACATTCAAAGCATTCTTTGTATGCTTGAGGACCAATTTAATGCCCAGCACCAGAGCTATCACGTAGCAATAGCACAACAAGGATTTTACCTTGCATGCTGCCAATCTGAGACAAACCTGGGTTCTATGCCTGGCATCCCATATGGTCCCCTGAACCTGCCAGCAGTGATTTATTTATTTATTTCTTGGTTTATCAATTTTTTAAATTTAAACACCGTGATTACAAACATGACTGCAGCAGTGATTTCTGAGGGAAGAGCCAGAAGTAATCCCTGAGCATTGCCAGGTATTCCCGGCCCCCACCCCCAAAATAAAGGAGCACCTCTAGGAGCAGTCCTTGAGTATAGAGCTGGAAGTAGTCCCCAAACAAAAACAAATTTGTTTGGCCCCCAAACAAAAACGAATTCACAAGCATTATAAAAGGTTACAAGCAAGATGAACTTGATTTTTGACTTCTGGTCTTGAGACTATTGATTCAAAAATAATAATAATAACAGAAAATGGGTTGGGTTTTTTTTTTTTTTGCCTCTGACAATATATATATTTTTGCTCTTAATTTTATGTTGCTCTAGAACCCAGATGTTTTAGAATTTGAGTAAATTAGATTCAACAGATGTCTTTAATAACCTTCCTTTTTGTTTGTTCTTGTTTTAGAGTCATACTAGTGGTGCTCAGAGCTTACTCCTAGCTGTGTACTCATCACTTCCAGCAGTGCTTTGGAGGGCTATGTGAGGAGATCCAGGGTCCATCATGTGCAAGGCTAGCACCTTAATCCTTGTACTGTTGCTCTGAACTATTTCAAAGTACCATCCTGATCCCTTCGACTCATATCTCTGCACTAGGAAGGTTCATTACGGTGCTGACCTATTTTACATTACATTAAATTTATTTATGTGTGTCAGCCACAATCCGTTGAGGGAACTGACATAGTATGGACCCTGAGGAATGCAGCCCAGACACTTCTGCTTGTCTTGGAGGATCAATCTTGGCCAAGCATGGACCCTCTTCTGGTCCTGCTTCTAGGACTAAAAGATGCTTATGAGTAATTCACAGAATAAATGTGAGATTTAAAGTACTGATCAAAGGAACCGGCTTTGTGAAATATTATCTATGTTAATTTATTATCCCCCTAGCGATCTATCAAAGGGCGTTGCCCATGAGACATACTATCTTAATTTTCATTAAATTATGTCAATTAACCTTGTGTATTATTCATTTCACTCACATTCTTCCCCTAGCCCCACGACATTGTGTCAGCTCTTGGTTTATATGAGTTAAATAAGTTCAATAAGGGCTGTGGAGATAATACAGCAAGAAGGGTATTTGCCTTGCATGGTGAATGACCCAGTTTCATCCCTGGCACCCCTTAGGGTTCCCCAATCCTAGCCTGGGAGTGATTCCTGATCACTGCCAGGTGTATCCTCCAAACAACAAAACAAACTCAGTAAATATTAGCTCATAAATATATAAGAGTTTCTATGTTAAGGTAGTCTCTATACATTAATTGAGTGGTTACATAGGCTGGGGACGCCACAAAGGCAGAGGCCTTCATCAGTAGGAAAGAGACCAGTCATTGACTGCCTGCCTGCCTGCCACACTCTGTGCCAAAGTTAGCAAGGAGCTAAATGGGTGTTCTGGGGACAAGAGGGGAGGGGCCTAAGTGACTGATGCTGGGAGTCAAGTCACCACAGGAAAGGTTTCCCAGAGGAAGTGATTCTAGTGAAGAGCTAGAATTGAGTTAGAAAGCCAGGACCGGGGCCGGAGAGATAGCATGGAGGGAGGGCGTTTGCCTTGCATGCAGACGGTCGGTGGTTCGAATCCCGCCATCCCATATGGTCCCCTGAGCCTGCCAGGAGTGGTTTCTGAGCATAGAGCCAGGAGGAACCCCTGAGCACTGCCGGGTGTGACCTAAAAATAAAAACAAAAACAAACAAACAAACAAACAAAAGAAAAGAAAGCCAGGACAAAGAGGGAAGCCATGAGCCTGGGCAGAGCTCTGAGAAGGCATGGTCCTTGGGGAATGTGGGAGTGGGTCTGATTCAAGGCAACTAGCAAGGTTTCAGATGCTGGATACATTTGTTTATTTTGGAGGGGGCTGGGATGACATAAATGAATGAACCCTCTTATTTAAACGCGACCTTTTAGGCAGAGATCAAAGATTAAGACAGAAGCGTGTCTTGGTTTTTAATTTTGTTGTTTTTTAGTGGTTTCTGGGCCACACTCCGAGGTGCTCAGGGTTTCCTGGCTCTGTATTCAGGAATTATTCCTGGCGTGCGGTGGGGAAACTAACCATAAGGGATGCCAGAAGTCAAACCCTAGTCCCTCCAACGACGACAAGCGCCCTACCCGCTGTTCTACGGCTCCAATCGTATTCTGGCTTAATAAAATTAACTCAATGAAAGCGCTAACGAAATTAATCCAGGTGTGGAGTTTCATGCAGCTCCTCAGTCCTAGTTCGTCCTAGAAACATGGGAACCATCGTTTGTTTCATCAGGATCTCCAGACTGTAAGCCCAGTCCCTCCAGGGGAATGATTTTGAGCACTCAGCAATGGAGTCCAAAGCGGGATTTTTCATTATTTGTTTTATATATATATATATATATATATATATATATATATATATATATATATATATATATATATATATATATATATATATATATATTTGGTTTTGGGTCACACCCGGTGCCGGTCAGGCTTTACGCTCAGAAATCGCTCCTGGCAGGCTCGGGGGACCCTATGGGATTCGAGCACCGTCCTTCTGCATGCAAGGCAAACGCCCTCCCTCCATGCTATCTCTCGGGCCCCAAAGCAGGATTTTTTACACAGGGAGGCGTCTGCCACACAAAAAGAAATAGGCCGGCTAGGCCGCGCTCTCTCTCGCTTCCCTTCCTAGCTAGCTTGCTTTCCATCGCGTCAGCAGCATCGTGGTGATGATCATCATCCAGGGGCAGGAGCCTTGTCCTTTCCCGCGATCCCTCACCCCCAAAGCGCTGCTTCATTGAACCCGGGCGGGCGGGCGGGCCGTCCCGGACGCACACAGCCGGGCTGGGCAGGCGGGGGTGAGACGGGGGGAGAGAGCCGGGCGGCGCCTCGGCGTAGTGGGCGGGGGCAGGCCCGCGCGGCGGCCAGGCCGGGCCGGGCCGGGCCGGGCCGGGCCGAGCGGGGTGGGTGGGTGCGCGGCGCGAAGGCGAAGGCGAACAGGAACGCGCATGCTCGGAGCGCGCCTCGGCTCGGCTCGGTCAGGCCGCGGCAGTGCGGCAGCCGGAAAACCGCAGCGGCTGCGGGGCCGGCGGGGCTGCCGGGTGGACGAGTGGGAGGGAGCGGCCGCGCCTGATGGAGGCCTGAGACGGGTGGGGATAAAACAAACAAAACAACAAAAAACCACGCTCGGGCGTCGGCGTCGGAGCAGGCCGCCGCCTTGAGCGCCTCGTCTGCAGCGGGGAAGCCTGAGAGCCGCAGTGATTTGGGGGCTTTTCCTGGACGTTTCCTCCAGGCTTCCCCGCCATCTGCCTTTCCACACCGTGCTGGAGAGATCGGGGCGCTTCTCGCAGCCCCCCAGATCCCCGAAACCCGCGTGACTGCCGGACTAGACGGAGACAAAAGGCGAGCGAGGCGCCGGCGCTCACTCCCGGCCCGGCCCGGCCGCGCCTTGTTCCTATGCCGGGCAGCGGCAGCGGCAGCGGCAGCGGGAGCAGGAGGCGGCCCGGGCCCGACGCGCCTCGTTGAGCCTCCCCACCATGTGAAGAAGGCGCGCGCGCGATCGACCGCCGTGGAGCGCCAGGGGAGGGCAGGGCAGGGCAGGCAGGCAGACGGGCAGGCCGGCCGGCAGCATGGGGGAGGCCGCGGAGCCCCGCGAGCTCAGGAAGACGTTCATCGTGCCCGCCATCAAGCCCTTCGACCACTACGACTTCCCCCGCGCCAAGGTCGCCTGCAACCTGGCCTGGCTGGTGGCCAAGGCCTTTGGCACAGGTAGGGCCGCGGGTGCGTGCGGGACGCTCCGGGCCTGGCTGGGAGGGGAGGGGAGGGAGGGGCCTTGGCCTGCGGCTTTTCCCTTCGGGGTGTGCGTGAAGCACCCCCAGGTTCCGCTCGTTGGCTCGCTCGCTCGCTCTGGGCTGAGGGCGGCTTCCAGGGCTGGTTCTTCTTTCTCCTGGTCTTTCTCTGGAAATGAAAGGGGGGGAAGAAAAAGCTGGAATATTCGGCTGCTGGAGGGCTCGATTTGCATTCATTTATTTATTTCAAGAGCGGTGCCCTTTTAAAAAAATAGGATTTTCAGGAGCGATTTTGACCTTTTTTTTGTTGGCTTGTTTTTGACACACACACACACACACAGAGACACACACAGACACACAGACACACACACACACACACACACACACACACACACACGGGTGCCCTTTAAAAAATTATTTCCAGGGCCGGAAGATATCTTGGAGATGCAGAACGACAGTGGTTCGAATCCCGGCATCCCATAGGGTCCCCCCGAGCCTGCCAGGAGTGACCCCTGGGTGGTTTTTGGGGTGTGACCGCCCCAAAAACAATTATTTCCAGGAGCGATTTTGACCTTTTTTTGTTGTTGTTGTTGTTGGCTTGTTTTTCACACACACACACACACACACACACACACACACACACACATACACATACACACACACAGTGGTTCTTTAGGCTTTAGGTTTCTTGACACCCCCCGCCCCCCACTCGCGCTGCATCCTTCGCCCCCGTCCTCATTGTGATCGCGCTGCTGAACGCGGGGCCGATTTTGACATTTGCCGTGATGGCTGCTGCTCCATGCCGCTTCGCTCCAAGGGTAGTTGATTCGGGTTTTGTTGGCGTTCTTGACGCTTGGACCTGCCTGGCCTGTACGTGCAGTTCAAGTTCTGTTTATCTAGTTACTTTAAGAAAGAAAGAAAGAAAACCTAAAAAAAAAAAAAGAAAAGAAAAAAGCACTGTCGAGTTTTTAGGGAAGGTCGGGAGGATGCTGTTTGAATCTGGTGTTATCAACAAGACAGAGTCCAAAATAAATAAATAAATAAAAAGAAAGAAAAACGACAACAACAAAAAACAAGACAGTTCATTTTCCAAATGTTGCCCGGCTCCATGAAAGAAAGAAAACTTTGCGATTAAAAAAAAAGAAAGCCTTTTGAGGCCATGGGCTGCTGACATAAATTGTGTCTTGTAGAAGCAATTAAACACTCCTTCCCTTTATCCTGTCTTTGTAAAATAACAGGAAAAGGGCCTCCTATTCTGATTGCTTAGCTCTGACTTTAGGAGCCCAAGTCGTTCAAGGCTAAAAAATTCGCTTATTTTTTGAAGATGCTCCTATAAGGAAATTCGATAGGCTTTTATTCTGTAACAGTTTGGTGTCTCAGTTAATAAATTTTGGATTATGTGAGATATTTGTTGAAATTTTCCCCAGTATTTGGGTACTAAATATGATTTGGAGGGTGGGTGGGAGAGGGTGAGAAGGCTTATTTCCAGTTTTAGGGCTGAAAATATGTGGTTAAGTGGTTTAATTCAGTCCCACTGGGTTAAGTACACACACACAGCAAAGTGTTTTCAGGGCGCTGCAACGTAACAAGCATACAATTATTTAAATTGTCTACAACTGATGGATTTGAATTGTGTACAACTGATTGTCAGTTCTGAAATTGACATCAGGAAGAAATAAAATTTTAAAAAGTCATTTTGAAATCGTGTCAATTTTAAAAGATTTTCTATTTGGTCTTGAGCAACACACTGATTCCAATTTCCATTTAGACTTGAAGTCAGTATTTACAAAAGGTGGAAGGAGGGCAATTTCGATAGTGAGCTATATGGAAACGTGTAGAAAATGGAAATTGGAAACAGCAAAAAAAAAATCTTTTCTCTCCCTCTGAATCCAAGAGGATGCTTCCAGTACACATATCAAAGCATTGCCCTGGATTCACAAAGGCTGCTAACAGAAAATGGCCTACTTTCTGGATATATGTCAGGCGGTGTTACTAGATTCCGGGCCACTTGGGGAACACATTTTGAACACACCTTAAGAAGAAAGGTGAGGGAATCTAGATCAGTGGAATCTGCTTTGTGCTAGGCCTGGCTAGATGCTTCACATCAAGCTTTTATGTACAGAATTCACAGCAGCTCTGTTATAGGGCAAGGGCTTCCTTCCATTTCAAAACCAGCTGACAGGTTAGATGTCCCTCCTTTTGCTGTTAGTAAGGGTAGAGATGCGTTTTGATGTGACCCCGTAGATTATGTGTACATATTATACCCATCATTTTAAAATGTGTTGCTCCACTTATTCTTCTACAGCCTTCTACATAGATTTTGTTCTTGTTTTTCAGTTGAGGGAGCTTCATTTGCTTAATGATTAAAATTCATTTGCTTAATGATTAAACATGTGGAGAAGACCCTGGTGGTGGGATTAGTGCTGGAACATTGTATGTCTAAAACCCAATCATCTGGCAGCTAGTGGCACCTGCCTATCTTCGTGACTCCCAAGTCTGCATTTGATACCCTCTGCACAATAATCCTTTTATCTGCAAATGTGAAAAATGTGCCTGTGGTAGATGTTAAATTTTTTTTATTTTTTTTTTCCTTTAAAAAGTGGGGAGGATAATTCTGAATACTTAGTTATGTTTGCCTGGGCAACAGTTGGAATAGACTAAAAGGTCAATTTGTAAAACTAAATGAAAAACACTTTTATTTTTATTTATTTATTTTTGGGTCACACCTGCCAATGCTTAGGGGTTACTCCTGGCTCTGTGCTCAGAAATTGCTCCTGGCAGGCATGGGGGGGGACTATATGAGATGCTGGGATTCGAACCACTGCCTGTCCTGGTTAGGCTGCTTGTAAGGCAAACATCCTACTGCTGTGCTATCTCTCTGGCCCTTGAAAAATACTTTTAAAAGACCTTTGGAGAGTCACTAGTTAACAAGAACCTGGCACATTCAAAATGTTAAGTTTGGGGTTGAGCCGTGGCGCAAGCTGTAAGGCATCTGCCTTGCCCGCACTAGCCTAGGACAAATTGCGGTTTGATCCCCTGGCGTCCCATATGGTCCCCCCAAGCCAGGAGAGATTTCTGAGCACATAGCCAGGAGTAAAACCCCTGAGCATCACCGAGTGAGGCCCCAAAACCAAAACCAAACAAAAAAAAAGAATGTTAAGTTTAGCATAGCACATCGTTAGGGCATTTGCCTTGTATGAGGCCAATCTGGATTCAGTTCCCAGAATCCTTACAGCCTCCTGTATGATCCCCAAGCACCGCCAGAAGTGACCTACCGCTGGGTGTGGCCCAGAAACCAAAGACAAAAATAAAGTTTCTGTATTTTGAGTATTCTTTTTTATCTTTCAAATTTTGGAGGGGGTAGTTCTCCCAAGCAGTTGCTCGGGACCACGGATTGTCCATTCTCTGATAATCAAGGTCTAAGGTTGTGCCAAGAATCAAACCTGGAAGGAATCAACCTAGGACTTAATGCCAGACATGTATGTGTTCCAGTTCTTTGAGCCATCTCTCAAGCCTTCAAAGTAGAGATTTGTACTGTGTGAATAATTCGAAGGTTTTGATTTCCTTCACAGCAAATATTATTCAGGCAACATTCAATGAATATTTGCTGCAGATTACTGTTGTCTATTGAAAGCTTATTTAAAGGTCTTAATGATACTTAATCACGCCAGAATTAGACCAACTTTTAATGACTTACAAAGTCATTTTTGGGGAGAATGAGAGGGATGAGGGTGGGTCACACACCTGGTGGTGCTTAGAGGCTGTTTTTTTAATCTCTGCTTAGGGTAAACCCGGCAGTGTTAGAATCAGTCTGAGATCCAATTAGGGTTTGACACATGTCAGACAAGTACCTTTATGCTGTCACTGTGGTTCCTTGTTTGTCTTTTGGGTCATAACCAACTTGGTTCTTGGTGGATACACCTGGCATTGTGCAGGGGACTCATTTATTGCTACAGTTTTTGCCCAGGCCTCATGTGTGCAAAGCATGTGCTCCAGCCCATTGACTATTTTTCTGATCCTAAAATCACTTTTAAAAAATCAAGATAGGTGTTCAGATGCTAACTTAGTCATTTTCATTCAGGACCATTCTAATTTTTTAGATATTAAAAGGTAACAGTGTTCAAAAGGTCATTTAAAGTGATATTTAGGGAGCCAAATCAATAGCACAGCAGGTAGGGCATTTGCCTTATACTTGGCCAACCCTGGGTTTGATCCCTGGCATCTCATATAGTCCCCTGAGCCTGCCAGGAGCAATTTCTTTCTTTTTTTTTTTTTTTTGGTTTTTGGGCCACACCCGGCATTGCTCAGGGGTAACACCTGGCTGGCTGCTCAGAAATAGCTCCTGGCAGGCACAGGGGACCATACCGGGATTCAAACCAACCACCTTTGGTCCTGGATCCGCTGTGCTATCTCTCCGGGCCCAGGAGCAATTTCTGAATGCAGAACCATGAGTAACTCCTGAATGCTGCCAGGTGTGGCCCCAAAACAAAACAAAAAAGCATAATAATGAGTCTTAATAAACTAACAAACTAATCTTAATAGTTTTTTATGTGTAATATGGTAGATACTGTTTGATCAAATAAAAAAGGTGATTGTGAATGAAACATATTCATATTTAAGTAATTACACCAAAAGAAGTTGAACTATTTGTTTCAACTAAGAAGTTTGAACTGTTTAACCCATCAGAGTAACAAAATTACTGAGCAGAGTAACTAAATTACTGAGTTTGTTTTAGAATTTTTTTTTGGGGGGGTCGCACCTGGCAGCGCTCAGGTGTTACTCCTGGCTCTATGCTCAGAAATCACTCCTGGCAGGCTCGGGGGACCATATGGGATGCCGGGATTCGAACTACTGTCCTCCTGTATGAAAGGCAAAATGCACTGCCTCTATGCTATCTCTCCGGCCCCTGTTTTAGAAATTCTTTCCCTCAGATCTTTTGGGGAAAATAGAAGGCAAGTGCCTTAATCTCTGGATTGTTTCTGGCCTCCTTGGGAATAACCTTCTTTACTAAATTCCTCAATCAGCATTTTGTTTTGTTTTGTTTTTGATACCCGTTGATGCTCAGGGGTTACTCCTGGCTATGCGCTCAGAAATCGCTCCTGACTTGGGGGGACTATATGGGATGTGGTCCGTCCTAGGCTAGCGCTTGCAAGGCAGATGCCTTCCTCTAGCGCCACCACTCTGGCTCTCAATCAGCATTTTTAACATGGAATATCTAGGCCAGTTTATATACCTAGTGGCCAGTTTTTATTTCAACATCATTATTCTTCCTTTCATGCTATTTAACTTAGTTACATAAAATCATTTGTTATATATACGCCTTGTTACATTTCTTTCTATATCCCAACATTTTTGCTTCACGAATATGAGGATTAGAGTGGCAGATGGGTGGATAGCTTTGTGTTTAAGAGATTGACAGTAGAAAGGCCATTTGCAGAAGTAACTGCAGAAGTGTGAACAAGACACTTCGGCTTGAAAATGGGATGAGAAAGTGTTGGCATGAGAGGGAAAGGATAGGAACTGGGGTTAAGCTCTGCATGCGGGGAGGCCCACTATTGCTGCAAGCAGCCTGTGTCAAGTACTTTACATGTTGCATCGCAATTAATCCTTATGAAAAATTATGAAGTGAAAGTTACTAACCCAGATTTTCCATTTAGGAAAATTGGGCCCAAGGGATTAAGAACTCATTCTAAATCACCTAATTTAGGGAGTTGGGATTTGAACTTGGGGGGAATCTGACTTAAGGCTATACCTACCATTAAGTAGGGGTAGGACACTAAAGGGAAAGAAGAAAAGAGAAAATAACATTGTAGATATAATCCTCTTTCGCTTTCCTTTCCTTTTATTGGGGGGCTGGCACAGGTAGTGGTTTGCCATATCCAACTATGTTCAGTTTTTTCTCCTGGCTGAGGGAACATATGTAGTGCTGGGAACCTAACGGGGGTCAGCCATGTGTGCAAAACCTTACCCGCTACACTCTCTCTCCAGTCCAATTCTGCATATTTCTTCCCAGCCTTTTTTTTTTTTTTTTTTTTTTTAAGGTGGGTTGAAGGCACACCCAGTGATGCACAGGACTTACTCCTGAGTCTATGCTCAGGTGTCACTTCTAGAAGTGCTTGGAGGACCACATGGGCTACTGGGTTTCAAACATGGGTTGCCACAAGCAAGGCAAGTATCCTACCCACTGTACTATCACTCTGGCCTCCCAATTCTGGGTAGGCTCTTGATATTTACAAGTTGTGATGCCATTGGCAGAGAGAGGGAGAGACAAAAAAACTAACTGAGAGGGTAAGTAGTTTTGATTTGGAAAACTTTGCTCTTGATCTTGATCAGATATTGAGAAATCATAGCGTAGGTAGCTGTAAATGTAGGTATAGGGTATGACTGAGAAATTGAGGTTAAAAACCAAACATACTCAATAGTGAGAAAAAAAACAATTATTAGCATCATTTATAGATCACATCTTGGGCATCTTCTGTAGGTAGCATTATAATTGAATTGGGACAGATGAGATCATAGACGTAAAGAAGTCTGAGACAGGATACTTAAAATAGATTGCGGTGCTGAGGGAAAGGAGGTAGAATAAAAGCAATTAGAACTAAGGGAGAATTAAGAAAGTAATAATGCAGAGGGCCTGGAAGGAGAAAGGCTCATCAGAGAGTGATCTCACTAATTGTTGCCACGAGTGAAGACTGCACACATTTGGTTGCCGTTCTCTTTGAGAATCCCAGTGGCAGTACAAGGCCGACTCTTGCCTTTGAACCCTGTACCTGGACTCCATGCTTTGCCTCTGTTTTTTTTTTTTTTTTTTTGGTTTTTGGGCCACACCCAGCAGTGCTCAGGGGTTACTCCTGCCTGTCTGCTCAGAAATAGCTCCTGGCAGGCACGGGGGACCATATGGGACACCGGGATTCAAACCAACCACCTTTGGTCCTGGATCAGCTGCTTGCAAGGCAAACGCCGCTGTGCTATCTCTCCGGGCCCAGCTTTGCCTCTGTTTTAAGAGTTTGTACTTGCTATAGAGACACATGATAATTGTGTTGTTATAATAATTGAATTCAACAAATATGTAAGAACCATATCATTGCAGTAGTAGTAAACTGTGGAGGAGGAAGAGGAAGAAGGGAGAGAAAAGAGGTCACTTTTGGCCATAGTGATCTGTGAAGAGAGTAGTCTGAACTGAAGGTGCAGTTAGAGCAGACCTAAAGGGAGTTAGTGGGGTAAAAGTAGGCATTGTGGATGGAGGAAAGATTTGTGTTCACCGAGTTGTGAAACTCAGGCAGTTGTAGGGAAACAGCAGATTGCCTGAATTGGAGTAGCATCTTAAATAAAATGTGATCCAGCCTGAAAGATACACTTATTTATTTTTGGTATTACTGGTATTATTGGTACACTTATTTATTTTGAGACCATACCTAGTGGTGCTCAGGATTGACACCAGGTGCTCATATATAGTCCTTGGAGTGATAGGGTCAGCTGCATTGCAAGGCAAGTGCCTTCACATCTGTAATTTTGTTCTATCCCCCACTAATTTAGTAAACACATACCTTTGCTAAATATGACTACTTTCATTATCTCTTAATTCTGAAAACAACTCTAAGAGATATTTTATTGCTTTTGAAGCTCTTTTTTTTTTTTGTTTGTTTGTTTTTTGGGCCACACTAGTGGTGCTCAGGGGTTACTCCTGGCTTGGTGCTCAGAAATCGCTCTTGGCAGGCTTGGGGGACCATATGGGATTCTGGTGGGTCCGTTCTGGGTCAGTCGCTTGCAAGGCAAATGCCCTACTGCTGTGCTATCACTTCGACCCTTGCTTCAGAAGTTCTAAAGCAGTTTCCCAGCTGCAAAATTACTGGTCTGGATAACTTGTAGTGAGGGTTGTCCTGTGTATTTTTGGATTTTAGAAGCATTTCTGGCTTCTACTACAAGATAACAGTAACTCCCCACCCTCCACCCTGCTTCCAGTTGTGACAACCAAAAAAATTTTCAGATATAACCAACCACATGTTGGGGTGAGTTGCTGTAAAGATATAAGTTAGGCCTTTATTTGAAGGTTTTTGATATGGTAAAGGCAATAAATTAAGTATTGCCCTTCTTGTTCTATAGACATTCTGTAAGACATGACTTTGCCCTTTTATAGAAAAGGAAATAGGTTTAGAGGTGCTATTGTCCATCATCTAGCTTTTAGGTGGTGGAACCAGAATTATAGTCTGAGACTATAATTTATATTTCCACTGTTCTGTCATATTTGTCTGCATGGTCTTTACAATTTTATTTTCAGTACTGAAAATAAAGGCATAGAGCACCAGAACCTTTCAAATTTAAGTTAATTATTTTTACAGAATTGAAAATATTTTTCAGCATTTATATTTGATTAGTACAGCAACAAGGATAATATATCACATTTCATTCTACCCTACCTATGTTTGCATAGTTTTTTTTCATTTATTTAAAAAGTTAATTTCTTATCAGCATATTTCTTCTCCACGCTGTGAAGTACTTTTCATTGTTTTATTAAAAACTAAAATCTTGGGGCTGGAGAGATAGCACAGCATAGGGCATTTGCCTTGCATGTGGCCGAGTGAGGATGGACCCAGGTTCGATCCCCTGCATCCCATATGGTTCCCCGAGCCTGCCAGGAGTGATTTCTGAGCGCAGGGCCAGGAGTAACCCTTGATTGCTGCCAGGTGTGGCATAAAAACCAACCCTCCCCTCCAAAAAGAGTAAAATCTTGGGGCTGAAGCAATAGTACTGCAGATAGAACATTTATCTTGCACACAGCTGACCTGGGTTCTATCCCCAGTATCCCATATGGTCCCCTGAGTATAGAGCCAGGAGTAAGTCCTGAGCACCACTGATGTAACCCCAAGATGAAATGAAATACAAATAAAATACAAAGCTTTTATTTAAATTAAATAAAATTAAATAAAAAAAACATCCTGAAATGTTAGTGTATCTTTGTGTCATATACAAGTAAAATGTAGGTACAGCGATGGTGCTCTTTGACCTTCATTCTGCCTTCTTTACCTCTCCAACTGCCCTCCTTACAGCCTCTCATTTTAGGTATCAGCAGAACATTTTCAACTGAAGCCTTACATAACAGTTACCTTTTTAGTTGTCCCACCACATACTTCCTTTTTTGTTTGTTTGTTTTTGGTTTTTGGACTACACCCAGCAGCATTTAGGGGTTACTTCTGGCTCTATGCTCAGAAATTGCTCCTGGCACCTCCATGCTGAGGATTGAACCTGGGTCTGCAGTGGGTTTAAATGCCCTACTCTCTGCATTACTTCGGGCCCAGGGGACATTTTCTTAAAGTACTCTTTTTATTTCCAACTTCCTGAATAATTGTGATAACAAGTTTTTGTATATAACTTTGAGTTCTTCAGAAGAATACCAAATGGCAAAGTATTAGACTTTATCAATTCCATCTTAGAATGATATCTTTACATATTGGTTGCTGTTGTGGGGATGGAATGCAACTCTTTCTTCCTCCTTTTCTTCCTCAGTTTTGGGTTATCTCTGGTGCTGGGGCTGCTGAGTGGCAGGGAGTAGGGTAGCACCTGGCTCGGGTTGGTATCAGCTGGTATTTGTGCTCGTGGTCGTAGCCTTTGAGCTGTCTTCCAAGCCTGGAATTGCTTTTTTTCACCCTGGAAATGATTTTTACTGCAGAGTAGAAAAAGAAAACAAGCAAGGAATATGGTAATAGAGAACAAACTGAACTCCCCTGAAACCTTCTTAGCCATATTTTATCATGCCTAATTTATGAACTACCATTTCTGTTTTCTTGAGATAAACATTCACCTCCCCAGTGTGTATCTCACTGACATAATAAGTTTCTGGGAATGCATGTGTGAGATCATTATAATTTATTTTGAAATTGCCATATACCCTATTCCTAGCCCTCTCCTACATGCCATTTTTCATCATTCAAATGAGAATTGCTTGTAGATTTTAAGTCATCTAGACTCTTGGGATAAAGATAAAATGTCATTTGTCTTCCACAAAGGAAATGTCTGTGTGTGTGTGTGTGTGTGTGTATGTCTGTGTGTGTGTGTGTGTGTGAGATATGCTGTGCTGGGGATCAAACTGGTGTTGGCTGTGAGCAAGACAAGCACCCCTTAAGTCCTGTAGATTATACCCCAATAATTTCATTCCAATTCTGCTCTTAAGTTTCTCTTTTTCAACCCTTATTTTCCATTCTTATTTTTATGGCATTGTAAATTTTTATCTGTCTTGTAGAGTTTTGCATCATAATAGAATTTGAAACAGAAACATTCTCCTTTTATAAAGCTACTTTAATTTTTATTATATTGATACTGTAGTTTTTATTATAAGTTTTTGAAAATTATTTTTGACACAAAAATGTCAAAGTGATGTCTCCCTTCTTCCTAGCTAGCTGTATCCTAGGCCACTGACTTAAAACTTCTTTTTTAAAGCCAAATATTTTCCCATTAGTTTTCTTTTTCTTTTTTGAGGATTAGGGGATGAGCCACCACTGGCTGTGGTATGGGCTTACCCTGGCTCTGTACTCAGGAGTGAGTAACCCTGATGGGGCTTGGGGACTATGTGGGTAGGTATTGGGGACCAAACTTGAGTTAGCCATACTCCAGGTATGTGCCCTACTTGCTGTCTTATTTCTCTGGCTCATTCTAGTCTACTTTTCAACATTAACTCTTAATCCGAAGTGTGTTTTTCAAAAGGTATCTTAAAGTACTCTTAGAGGAGCCGGAGAGATAGCATGGGGGTAGAGCTTTTACTTTGCATATGCAGAAGGACAGTGGTTCGAATCCCGGCATCGCATATGATCCCCCCCCGAGCCTGCCAGGGGTGATTTCTGAGCATAGAGCCAGGTGTAACCCCTGAGCGCTGCCCGGTGTGACCCCCCAAAAAAATACTCTTAGAAATGATTAATATAGTAATTTATTTACTCATCTGTCAGGGGAGGTATTGTGTTCACAATGTGGTTTTCCCTGTACAAGGCTTGTATATTGCACTTATATGTGCTGCCCCTCCAAATGTGCAAAACTTTATTTTATTTTATTTTATTTTATTTATTTGTGATAGTGGGGGACTATATTCGCAGTCTACCTAGGGGGAAAAAGGCAACTAATTTATTTTCCAATGAGGATCTAACCATGGCCTCAAACTCTTAGCCTTGTGATGTATATTTTACTACAGTAAAGATCTTTTGTAGGAGTCTGAGCGATAGCGCTGTGGTAGGGCATTTGCTTTGCATGCTGCTGACTCAGGATAGAACAGGGTTCAATTTCTGGCTTCCCATATGGCCTCCTGAGTTTGCCGGGAGTGATTTTTAAGCGCGGAGTCAGAAGTAAGCCCTGAGTGCTTCTGGGTGTGGCCCAAAAACAAACAAACAAACAAAAAATAAATCTCTTAGCAGAGAAAAATTATGTTGAAGGTAGTAACTTAAGAGTTATGAAACTTAGGGTCGGAGTGGTGGCTCAAGTGCTAAGGCATCTGCCTTGACTGTGCTAGCCTAGGATGGGCTACGGTTCAATCCCCCAGCGTCCCATATGGTCCCCCAAGCCTGAGCACATAGCCAGGAGTAACCCATGAGCATCACTGGGTGTGGCCCCCAAAACAAACAAACAAACAAAAAAAGAGTTATGAAACTTCTACAAACAAGTAGAAATTGTTATGGTCCAGGTAAGAGATGAGAGCAGCTAGAATTTGAATGGTAACTAATTAGAGAGACATGAATGAATTATGGTTGATTAGATGTGTGAGTCTGAGATAGGCATTCTGCCACTTAGCCACTTCTCTGAACCCCAAGATCTGTTCTGGTGGGCATACATAGTATTGCTCAGGAGTGAGCCCTGATAGAAAAGGGGACCATTATGTGGTGCCAGAAATTTGAGGTCAGTAGGATACAAAACATGCACCTTAACTTCTATACTCTTTTTAACTAAAAAGGACACGGAGAGAGCCAGTTGTGTATTGGAGGTGAGGATGGAAGGAAATAGGGTTAAGTTTGAGAAACATTTAAAATGCTGATGAGGGACTAGAGATATACCTTAATGATTGGGTGCATGTTACAACTTGGGTTTGATCCCTGACACTGCATATCATCCCCAGAACAGTGCCAGGAGAAACTCCTGAGCACCACTGGGCCACCAGACCCCCTTTAAAAATATTGGTATGTACATTAGGCCTTTGAAAAAATTCTTTTGTGGATCTTAGATAATCTCAGGGATGGTAAGGTATAGATGGTAATTAAAAGAAAGATTATAATCGCTACTCACTTTGAGGAGAATTGGAGAGAGAAGGCACTCAAGTCAAGACTAGACCAGCACAGAAGCCATTCAGAATAGTGAGGGAGGAAGAAAGAAAACCAGATCAGTATGGAATGTCAGGGCTGGGGAAGGAAACATTTGAAGATTAAAGAGTATAAATCACAACTGAAGAAGATTCAGGTCTCCAAAAACACCACTGGATTTAGCAACAAAGACTTTGATGTCTATATGTTGAAGGGAATGTGGAGGAAGAAAGAACCTACTGAATAGGGAATGTAAAAAGTCAGAGATTGTATCAGGTTGTTTTACTTGTAATAAAAGAAAATCAAACTCCAACAGACTAACAGTAAAGAGCTTATATTAGCTCATATAACTGAGAAAGTTCTGAGCTGGGATGAGATTTGGAAACTGATCAAGGAACTAAATCTCCTTTTCTGCTTCCTTTAGTGGCCTTCACATGTGAGTTTGCTCTGAGACTTAACATCTATGTCCCACATGATTCAGACCTCTTTCCTGATCATTGAAAGTTTGTATTTATTTCTCACTTTTTTCCTTTCCTTTTAAATAGAACCATTTGTTGTGGAAATGTCCTGAATATGTGGAGCTGCAGTAAATGTTTATAAACTCATCATCAGACTCCATTTAACACCTTAGCCTACTTTCTGCCACACTGCTTCCACCTTCACTGATTATCTGAAGCAAATCCCAGACAGCTTATTTTGTCAATAGACATATTTCTATAGCTGAAATCTAGGGGTGCCTTTTATGTTTTAATTTTTGGGAGGGAGGCCACACTCTGTGTGGATGCTCTTATATGGCAATGGGGATTTGAATAAGATTCATTGCAAGGCTAGCTCCATACCTCGCTGACCTAGTGACACCCCTTTAAAAATACCGTAGTATTGCTGTTACTATCAGCACACCAATGGCAGTATTATAAATATTAAGATTTCTATGATTACTCCATTTTAGTTTTTTGTTTTAAGTTTAGTTGCTCCAGTCACTATCCAGGTATGGTATATATGTATCTATCTTTCCAATTTATATTGTTTCCCTTGCAATTTACTGAAGAAACCAGGGTATTTGTCTTACGTTTCCAATAGTTCGGTTTCCTGTGGTACTATACTACTTTTTAACAGATCTGTTTTTGTTTGTCCCTTTGTTTCCTTGTAATTTGATTGACCTAGAGAATGACATGGACTCAGTTTGTCTTTTCTCCTCTCTCTCCCTTTCCTCCCTCCCTCTCACTTTTCTCTCTATTCCTCTCTCCCCCAACTCCACACCTTATAGGTGTTTTATACTTGTACCTGGAAACAACATTGAGTTATCTGTTTATCACGACTAATTTATTTATTAGCTAGACTACTTTGAGAAGAAATTTTTCTTTTTCTTTTCTTTTTTTTTTTTTTTTTTTTTGGTTTTTGGGCCACACCCGGCATTGCTCAGGGGTTACTCCTGGCTGTCTGCTCAGAATAGCTCCTGGCAGGCACGGGGGACCATATGGGACACCGGGATTCGAACCAATCACGTTTGGTCCTGGATTTGCTGCTTGCAAGGCAAACACCGCTGTGCTATCTCTCCGGGCCCGAAATTTTTCTTTATTAAGCATTTAGTTACCCTTTTGAGGAATTACATTAAGTTGTAGCCTTCTTGTTACATTACAAGATAAAATGCCCCAGAACCGAGGGACCATGAAGACTCACAGAGCAAATAAAATACTTAAATCATGTGATTAATTCATTTCATAATGTAAAGCATGAGGAAAGATACCTGACAAACCACTACAATTGGGGTATGGTTCTAGCAGGCAGGGGAACCACCCACTGTTCGGTATGCAGATTTCCTTTGTTTCTCTCAGCTGGGAGACCCATTCCCACTGATGGCCTTGCCCTCTGGTTCCAGATTAAGCTCTGACATAGAAGTCCACAGTTACCGCTGGAGAGATAGCATGGAGGTAAGGTATTTGCCTTTCATGCAGGAGGTCATCGGTTTGAATCCTGGCGTCCCATATGGTCCCCTGTGCCTGCTAGGAACAATTTCTGAGCATGGAGTCAGGAGTAACCCCTGAGCACTGCCGGGTATGACCCAAAAAACACACACACACACACACACACACACACACACACACACACACACACACACACACACACACACACTAGGAGCAATTTCTGAGCATGGAGTCAGGAGTAACCCCTGAGCACTGCCGGGTGTGACCCAAAACACACACATGCGCGCACACACACACACACACACACGAAGTCCACAGTGTATACACACACACACACACACACACACACACACACACACACACACACACACGCGCGCGCGCGCGTCAACAGTTACCTTTGCCCCTGACAAAGCGGATCTGTCAGAGACATGGGATAGGCACTCCTGTCAGGCTATAGCATGCCAATGAACCTGATGAACTTAGGTTTGTATTCTTAGGATGATGGCCAGTAGGTCATCAAGAGGTGACCACATTAAGACCTTATTATGTGTCCTTGTGTGTTTAGCGCTTGTTGCCTTTTGTTTAATCTTATTCAGCAACAACGTTTAGTGTTAGATAAGCAGTATACCTTTATTCATGATAGTTATCTTGTTTTTCTATCTTGTTCTGTCTTAACATACATATTAGACAACACACTTAGCTTTATTTAATACATTCTATGAGTTCTGTTTATTCAGATAAATTTTGGGTATATTTTTTTGGGGGGGCAACACCCAGTGAGTGGCCTCAGGGGTTATTCCTGGCTCTGCACTGAGAAATTGCTCCTGGCAGGCTCAGGGGACTTTATGGGATTCCGGAGATGGAACCCGAGTCGACTGGCCATGTGGAAGGCAAACGCCCTACTGCTGTGTTATCACTCTAGCCCACTCAGACAAGTTTTTTTTGTTTACTAGCACCGGGAATAAAATATCTTAAAAGATTTTACCTTTGGGGCCGGGAAGGTGGCGCTAGAGGTAAGGTGTCTGCCTTGCAAGCACTAGCGTAGGACGGAATGTGGTTCGATCCCCCGGCATCCCATATGGTTCCCCCCAAGCCAGGAGCGATTTTTGAGCTCATAGCCAGGAGTAACCCCTGAGCGTCAAACGGGTATGGCCCAAAAACCAAAAAAAAAAAATTTTTTTTTACCTTTACAAGCTACAAACTTATTCGTCCTTTGTTATTGTTTCTTTTCTTTTCTTTTTCTTTTTTTTTTTTTTTTTTGGTTTTGTTTTTCAGCCATACCTACACTCAGGAGTTACTCTGACTTTGCGTTCAGAAATTGCTCCTGGCTTGGGGAACCATATGGGACACCGGGGATAGAACCATATGCCTTTCGTCCAGCACCTCCGCTCCTGCCCCAACTTATTTGTCTTTTGTATTTAAATAGTCTAAAAAGTAAAAGTATGGGGTGGGGGGCAGAGAGATAGCATGGAGGTAAGGTGTTTGCCTTGCATGCAGAAGATCATTGGTTCAAATCCCAGCATCCCATATGGTCCTCCGAGCCTGCCAGGAGTGATTTCTGAGCGTAGAGCCAGGAGTAACCCCTGAGCGCTGCCGGGTGTGACCCCAAAACCAAAAAAAAAAATAAAATACGGGGCCAGAGAGATAGCATGGAGGTAGTGCATGTGCCTTGAATGCAGAAGAATGGTGGTTTGAATCCCGGCATCCCATATGGTCCTCGAGCCTGCCAGGAGCGATTTCTGAGTGGAGAGCCAGGAGAAGGAACCCCTGAGCACTGCTGGGTGTGAACCCCCCCCCCAAAGTAAAAGTACATTCCACTGAGAAGCAGGCAAGGTAGGATAAATGCTTTGGTTTCTTTCCCTTTATTTAAAGGGGGAAATTTGGGTCACTGCCTTGAAGGAATCTGAAGAGTTTATTATAAGGACTCAGAAGAAGGAGGATTCTGATCAGTGACCTGAATGTCAAGTGCCCAGGCTCTAGGGTGTTATGGTTTGCAACTTGCATGTGGCCAGCAGGGACATGAGGCATAATCATCCTTTTCTCCATGATCAGAGGAAGAATTTCAGTTCTTCAATTTCTCTTTTGTTTTTGTTCTTGTTTTATTTTCAATTTCTCTTTTGTATCATCCTTTTCTACATGATCAAAGGAAGAATTTCAGTTCATTTTCTTTTTTGTTTTGTTCTATTTGTTTTGGGGCCATACCAAGTGATGCTCAGGCTTACACTGGGCTTTTTGCTCAGGAATCAAACCTGGGTCAGCCTCCAACTAGCAAGCTGCCCTATCCAATGTGTGCCCCAATTCTTCAATTTCAGTGATGTTGGAATTCATCGACAACTCAAGTATTTTGGTAGTGCATATCATATTATGAATTAGCTTATAGAAAACGGGCAAACTCTGTCTCTTTTGGAGAACAGTTGGACCTGCAGTAATTCGAGAAGAAAGTAATAATAACCAGGGAGAGGTGAGTTGAGATGTTTGAGATAGGGGATGGTGTTATTTTAATATATATAATGAATAGTCACGTGTGTTGGGAGGGAGATGGTGAGGCCTTTCTCGGCTCAGCCCGGCTCCTGCAGCTCCTTTGGCCTGGCGGGTCTGAAGGTTGCAGGGTGACAGCGGAGAAACTCACAAAGCAGTCAGGTGAAGTTCCAGGAGTCAGCCAGCTTTATTTCACGGTCCTAACCGCCATGTACATTTCCTCACATGGCTTCTATGCTAAGCCTTTTCCAAGTAGCCACTTCTCTGCTCCTTCTCTGGTTCTCTCAGCCTCTGTCCCCCTTTCAGCTGCTTTTCAGGCTTCCTTGCTGACTGACTCTCTTTGCTGACTCTAACTCTTTTTATCTTCTCACTCCTCCCCCTAGGCAGACTCCTGTACCCACCCATTTCAGGTGTGGGGGTTCTGATCATTCAGGTGGGGAAAACAAAGTTGGGGAAAAGAATATGTATACACAGGATGAAATTGGATTTGGTGACAGCTTTATTTGGAATTGATGGAGTATGATGATGACTCTTAAGTCTCTGTCCAGTTATGTAGATGGTATTTAGTTCTTAGTGTTGGGAACACAGGAAGATGATCAGGTTTGGAGGTAAAGAGTGATTTAGGTTATATTGAGATTTTATAAAATTTTCCAGTGATTTTAATTTGTACAAAATAGTATAACAGGGGCTGGATTGATAGCACAGCGGGTAGAATGGTTTGCCTTACACACAGCCATCCAGGTTCACTCCCCAGCATTCCATATGGTCCCCGGAGCCTGCAAGGAGTAATTTCTGAATATGTAGCCTGGAGTATCCCTTGAGTGCAGACAGGTGTGGCCCTAAAACAAAAAAAGTACAAAAACTCCTCAAGTACCTTTTACCACGATTTACCAACTATTAACATTTTGTTATATTTTATCATTTTCTCTTTCCTCTCTTCCACAAATCTATTTATATATGTATATCTCTACATAATAGATTTTCTATTTTGAGATTACATTAGACACTTCTTTTTATTTTTCCACCCCCTACATTAGACACTTCTTACCCCACCTATATCCTGTCTTTTGTCTCCTAAGGTAAAGTATCCTTCAGTAAAAGAAAAATTAGGAAATTTAACTTTTATAACATAATTTAGTTCACAGTTCATATTCAAAGATGCCTATTGTCTATTATTGCTTTCCCTGCTACCAAGGTGGGATCCATTCCACTATTCTGCATCACATTTATTTGACTTGTTTGATTAGCTTTTTGTAACTGAATGCTTTTCTGGTCTTCATCTTTTATGCTACTGGTGCTTTTCTTTTTTTTTCTTTTTTTGTTTTTGTTTTTGGTTTTTGGGTCACACCTGGCCGCGCTCAGGGGTTACTCCTGGCTCTATGCTCAGAAGTCGCTCCTGGCCGGCCCGGGGGACCATATGGGACACCGGGATTCGAACCAACCACCTTAGGTCCTGGATCAGCTGCTTGCAAGGCAAACGCCGCTGTGCTATCTCTCCGGCCCCTACTGGTGCTTTTCAAGACTCAGCACTCTGAGCTTGATTCTGAACTGGCCAGCAAGCCTCTTCCTAGAGCGTGGTCTTGCCAGACTTCCTTTTCTCCTGTGCCTGGTTCAAGCAATTGGTTCTCTGCACAGGCAAACTGGGTTACTTCCCCACTTCTGTTCTGCTATACTGCTCTGGAATGTGGTGCCCTCTTGCAGCCAAATTTCCCTAATATGTTTGGTCTGAATGACTGGGATGATGATGATGAAGAAGAAGAAGAAGAAGAAGATGATGATGATGATGATGATGATGATGATACTGGAGGGGAGGAGGAAGAGGAAGAATAAGAGGAGGAGGATTACTGAATTGGATGCTGGTAATGTTCCAGAAGAAAAAATGCAAAGGATTGTCCCCATACAAGGGCTGATGAAAATCTAGAACTGGAGACCATTTCTTGTTGCCTCCTTTTGCTCTCTGGTGCCACATCATTTTTGGCTTTTTTTCTCTTCCCATCTTATTTTTGGAGAATAAAGGAAGGACAAATCCAGCTGTGCTTAGAGTCTACTCTGAACTCTGGTATTCTCTCTCTCTCTCTCTCTCTCTCTCTCTGTCTCTCTCTCTCTCTGTCTCTCTGTCTATCTCTCTCTCTCACACACACACAGACACACACACAGAGTTCTTTCTAGTGAGAAAGGCATTTGGAACAAAGGTACATGCTCATGCATCATGTAGGCAGTAAAGAACTGTATGTACAATGAAGCTCCCATATCACATAGCCTAGGTGTATAATAAGCTGCCCCATCAATCCTTGAGAAATTGTACAATGATGAAATCATTAGTGGCACATTTCTCAATGTGTGCCTGTTATTAAGTGACTCTAGGTTAATCTTAATTGTTACTGGGGTTTAGGCAGTTAGAAAACCTCAGATATATGTATACAATGTACATCTGTTTTCTTCTCTGTATGTAGGTATGACTGTCTTTATAGTGGTACTTTTTATTTCAGTCTGTGCCACAAAGCTTTCTTTTTGTCTTTTGATTTTTGGGCCATACCTAACTATGCTAAGGAGTTGCTCCTAGCTCTGCACTCAGGAATTATGTCTGGTGGTGCTCAAGGGAGACCATATGTTGTGCTGGAGATTGAACCCATGTCAACCACAAGCAAGTCAAAACACCCTATCCGCTGTTATCCGGCCAAGCCCTTTTCATTTTTTATAACTCCTCTGTCACCAAGAAACCTGACTCCCATTTCGAGCTTGAGGGTTTTTTTTTGTGACACCCAAATGAAAAGTTGAGTAGGCTGGTGACTTAGAAAGATCTAGAGTTCAGAAGTGATTTGGTCTCTTGAGGGCAATGGGAGGAGGTAATTTAAGCTCAGGAATGCTGTACAATGCTTAACACATGATTTTGTAAGTGGAGGGAGGAGGCAACCAACTTTTAATTAGATCTTCTTTGAAGCAAAGCTCTACATTTAGGTTCTTTAAATTCTTTTAGTAAATATTTGAGTGCTTGTGTTTTAGACACTGTTCTATTGCTAGTGAAATAGGATAAAGAAGTGTGTCTACTCTGCTGGGGTTCATTATTATGGGAAGAGACAGATATAAATGTAGGACTATAGGAATCAAATTAAGAGTGTCTGTTGGATGGTCACAGAAGCATACCTAGGCATCTATATTGAACTAGAGCCACCTTTGTGAATCACGGTTGGAGGGAGAAACGAGAGATTGTGGTGCAGACCAAAGATAGTGTGGCTGCATTGTCCTCACTGGAATGTAGTTTACCGTGAGGTGGTGGTGGTGGAGGAGGAGGTTGAAATACTAGTATTTGTAGACACATTCTTGCAGTATGGGAAAGTTGAAATACTACTAGTAGTAGACATACCATTGCAATATGGGAAAGTTGAAATGCTAGTAGTAGTAGTATAATACATAACATTGCAGTATGGGGAGGTTGAAATACTACTAGTAGACACATCCTTGCAATATAGGGAAGTTGATCTATTAGTTGTAGTAATAGACACTTTCTTGTAGTATGGGGAGATTGAAATACTAGTAGACACATCCTTGAGATATGGGGGGTGAATACTAGTAGAAGAAGGGCCCGGAGAGATAGCACAGCGGCGTTTGCCTTGCAAGCAGCCGATCCAGGACCAAAGGTGGTTGGTTTGAATCCCGGTGTCCCATATGGTCCCCCGTGCCTGCCAGGAGCTATTTCTGAGCAGACAGCCAGGAGTAACCCCTGAGCACCGCCGGGTGTGGCCCAAAAACCAAAAAAAAAAAAAAAAATACTAGTAGAAGAAGACACATCTTTGCAGTATGGGGAAAATTGAACTTAGCTGATTATCCTCAAGATACCTAAGTAATGTGAAGTAGACAGTAGACTTGATTGAGGTATAGTTGACACATTATATTTATTTCAAGAATACATGTTTTAACTGATATATATTTAAAATATAAAATGTGGATTACTTTATATTCCCACATTTTTTTCTATAAAACTAAAAAGAAAGGATCAAAGAAAGGCTGGGGGCCAGGAGCCAAGTGATTTCAGATACATCGATGGGGAAATAAATAAGGATAGAACTAAATATTCAAGCCAAAATCAACAATAATAGAATCAAGGGGCCTAAACTTAATCAATCTAAACTTAAAGGGGCCTATTACAATGGCAGGCCAAGGGGCAAAGGGTAATGATGTAGGATGCACTCTAGGGCCATTGAGGAAGGAGGTTGACACTGGTGGTGGGAAGGGCTCTGACTCATTGTATATTTCAAATTCAATTATGACGGGTTCTGTTAATCACAGCTGTTTCAATAAAATAAAATAAAAAGTGAAATGATCACAGTAAGTCCAACAACCATCACACAGAATTATTTAATTTTTTTCTTGGGTTGTAAGCCTTCAAGAAGTACTTTGGCCAACTTTCAAATATGCAGCACAGAGCTGGAGAGAGCTTTAATGAGCTCAGCACGTGCTTTGCATGCCACCTGGGTTCTATCCCTGGCACTTTGTGGTCTCTCAGAACTGTAGGAGGTGAAGGGCAGTTTCTGAATGTAGAGCTGGGAGTAGTTCTTGCACACCACCAAGTATGGCCATAAACAAAAATCCAACAAATGTGCAGGTGTTGTACATTATATCCCTATCCCTTTTTTATAATTGAATTTGCTTTATTCCTTTTTTTTTTTTTTGATTTTTGGGCCACACCCGGTGACGCTCAGGGGTTACTCCTGGCTATGCGCTCAGAAGTCGCTCCTGGCTTGGGGGACCATATGGGATGCCGGGGGATCGAACCACGGTCCGTCCAAGGCTAGCGCAGACAAGGGAGGCACCTTACCTCTAGCGCCACTGCCTGGCCCCGCTTTATTCCTTTTTTATCCATTTCCCCCCTTCAATCCTCCTGACAATCACAAATGTATTCTCTGAATCTCTGAGCCTGTTTTTATTTTATTTTATTTTATTTTATTTGGTTTTTGGGTCACACCTGGCTTCGCTCAGAAGTACTCAGAAGTTGCTCCTGGCAGACATAGGGGACCATATGGGATGCTGGGATTCGAACCACCGTCCATTCTGAATCTACTGCTTTTCAAGGCAAATGTCCTACTGCTATGCTCTCTCTCTGGCCCATTTTTATTTATTTATTTTTTTTTTGTTTTTTTGGGCCACACCCTGTGACGCTCAGGGGTTACTCCTGGCTATGCACTCAGAAGTTGCTCCTGGCTTCTTGGGGGACCATATGGGACGCCGGGGGATCGAACCGCGGTCCGTCCTAGGCTAGCGCAGGCAAGGCAGACACCTTACCTCCAGCGCCACCGTCCGGCCCCAACCATTTTTATTTTTTTAATAATATCTTTATTTAGGGGCTGTAGTGGTGGCGCAAGCAGTAAGGTGTCTTACCTTGCATGTGCTAGCCTAGGACGGACCATGCTTCAATCTCCCAGTATCCCATATGGTCCCCCAAGCCAGGAGTAAGCCCTGAGTGTTATCGGGTGTGGCTCAAAAACAAAACAACAACAACAAAAAAGTTAAAAGAAATCTTTATTTAAGCACCATGATAATAGACATGATTGAGTTGGATTTCAGTCATAAAAATAACACCCCCCTTCACCAGTGCAACATTCCCACCACCAATGCCCCCATCTCACTCCTCCCCCACCCCTTGCCATTATTTGATACAGGCATTCTCCTTCTCTCACTCATTGATATTGTTGTGATTGTTGCTAGTGTAATTATTTTTCTAACTGCACTCATCACTCTTTGTGGTGAGCTTCATATCATGAGCCGGGCCTTCCAGCCCTCATCTCTTGTCTCTGGGCATTATTACAATAATGTCTTATTTTTCTTAAAACCCATAGATGAGTGAGACTATTCTGTGTCTGTTTCTCTCTCTCTGACGTATTTCGCTCAGCATAATAGTCTCTATGCACATCCATGTGTAGAAAAATTTCATGACTTCATTTCTCCTGACATCTACATAATATTCCATTGTGTATATGTACCACAGTAGTTTCTTTAGCCACTCATCTGTTCAGGGCATCTGGTTGTTTCTAGAGTCTGGCTATTGTAAATTGCACTGCAGTGAATATAGGTGTGAGGAAGGCATTTTTGTATTATGTTTTTTGTGTTCCTGGGGTGTATCCCTAGGAGTGGTATAGCTGGTTCATATGGAAACTCAATTTTCAGTTGTTTTTTGTTTTTGTTTTTTTTTGTTTTTTTTTGTTTTGTTTTGTTTTGTTTTTTTGGTTTTTGGGCCACACCCAGCGGTACTCAGGGGTTACTCCTGGCTGTCTGCTCAGAAATAGCTCCTGGCAGGCACTGGGGACCATATGGGACACCGGGCTTTGAACCAACCACCTTTGGTCCTGGATCGGCTGCTTGCAAGGCAAACGCCCTGTGCTATCTCTCTGGGCCTGTTTTTTTGTTTTTTGGGCCACACTCGGCGGTGCTCAGGGGTTACTCCTGGCTGTCTGCTCAAAAATAGCTCCTGGCAGGCACGGGGGACCATATGGGACACCAGGATTCGAACCAACCACCTTTGGTCCTGGATAGGCTGCTTGCAAGGCAAACACCGCTGTGCTATCTCTCCGGGCCCCAATTTTCAGTTTTTAAGGAATTGTCATGTTGTTTTCCATAAAGACTGGAGTAGATGGCATTCCCACCAGCAGTTAATGAGAGTTCATTTCTCTCCACATCCCTGCCAGCACTGATTGTTCTTGTTCTTTGTGATGTGTGCCAGTCTCTGGCATGAGATGGTATGGTACCTCATTGTTGTTTTGATTTGCATTTCCTGATGATTAGTGATGTGGAGCACGTTTTCATTTGCCTTTTGGCCATTTGTATTTCTTCTTTTAGAAAGTGTTCGTTTCTTCCCATTTTTGATGGGGTTAGATGCTTTATTTCTTGTTTATTTTTTTAATTTTTTTTTGGGGGGGGGGCTTACTCAGTGACACTCCTGACTCTGAACTCAGAAATTGCTCCTGGCTTGGAGGACCATATGGGACACTGGGGATAGAACCAAGGTCTGTCCTGGATCAGCCACATGCAAGGCAAATGCCCTACTGCTGCACTATCAATCCGGCCCTGCTTTTTTCTTGTTGAGTTCTGTCAGTGCCTTATATATTTTCGATATTAGCCCCTTATCTGATGGGTATTGGGTTAATAGTTTCTCCCATTCATTCTGTGGGTGGCTTTTATATCCTAGGCACTATTTCCTTTGAGGTGCAGAAGCTTCTCAGCTTAATATAATCCCATCTGTTTATTTCCACTTCCACTTGTTTGGAGAGTGATGTTTCCTCCTTGAAGATGCCTTTAGTCTCAATGTCATGGAGTGTTTTACTTACGTGTTGTTCTATATGCCTTATGGTTTCAGGTCTGATATCAAATCCATTTGGATTTGACCTTTAAGCATGGTGTTAAATGGAGGTCTGAGTTTGCTTTTTTGCATGTGGCTAACTAGTTGTCCCAACACCGTTTGTTGAAGAGGCTTTCCTTGATCCATTTTGAATTTATTGCACCCCTTTATCAAATATTAATTGATTGTATGTCTGGGGAACATTCTCTGAATACTCAAGTATATTCCACTGATCTGAGGATCTGTCTTTATACCAATACCATGTAGTTTTAATGACTATTGCTTTTTAATACACTTTAAAGTTGGGGAAAGTAATGCCTCCCATATTTTTTCCCCAAGGGTTGCTCTAGCTATTCGTGGGTATTCATTGTTCCAAATGAATTTCAGGAGTGTTTGATCCACTTCTTTGAAGAATGTCATGGGTATCCTTAGAGGGACTGCATTAAATCTGTATAATGCTTTGGGGAGTATTGCATTTTAATGTGTTAATCTGGGAAGTATTGCCATTTTATTGATATTAATTCTCCCAATCCATGAGCAGGGTATATGTCTCCATTTCCTTGTGTCCTCATTTATTTCTTTAAGCAGGTTTTGTAGTTCTCTTTGTGTTGGTCCTTCACTTCTTTAGTTAAGTTGACTCCAAGGTATTTGAGTTTGTGTGACACTATCACATGATCGTATCAATAGATGCAGAGAAAGCATTTGATAAGATCCAATATCCATTCTTGATAAAAACTCTTATCAAGATGGGAATGGAAGGAACTTTTCTCAGTGTAGTCAAGGCCATCTACCACAAGCCAGTGGCAAATACTCTCAATGGAGGTAAACTAAAAGCCTTTCCTCTAAAATCTGGTACAAGACAATGCTGCCCTCTCTCACCACTCCTATTCATCATAATACTGGAAGTGCTGGAAGTTCTTGCCAAAGGGATTAGGCAAGGAAAAGATATCAAGGGCATCCAGATAGGAAAGGAAGAAGTCAAGCTCTCACTGTTTGCAGATGACATGATACTATATTTATAAAATCCTAAAGACTCTACCAAAAAGCTTCTAGAAACAATAATTCATATAGCAAAGTGACAGCTACAAAATCAACACCCCAAAATAAGTGACCTTCTTATATACCAATAATGATAGAGAACAAATGGATATTAAAAAAAAAAACCCATTCACATTAGTGTCACACAAACAAATACTATGAGCCTGTTTTTAAAAGTTTTCTATTTTTCAGATTCTTTTTTTTTTTTTTTTTTTTTTTTTTTTTTGGTTTTTGGGCCACACCCGGTGATGCTCAGGGGTTACTCCTGGCTATGCTCTCAGAAGTCGCTCCTGGCTTGGGGGACCATATGGGACGCCGGGGGATCGAACCTCGGTCTGTCCTAGGCTAGCGCAGGCAAGGCAGGCACCTTACCTCCAGCGCCACCGCCCGGCCCGATTTTTCAGATTCTTTTTTTTTTTTTTTTTGGTTTTTTTTGGGTCACACCCGGCAGTGCTCAGGGGTTATTCCTGGCTCCAGGCTCAGAAATTGCTCCTGGCAGGCACGGGGGACCATATGGGACGCCGGGATTCGAACCGATGACCTCCTGCATGAAAGGCAAACGCTTTACCTCCATGCTATCTCTCCGGCCCCGATTTTTCAGATTCTTATATGAGAGATCACACAATATTTATCTTTGACCTATTTTACTTAGCATAATGTGCTCAGAGTCCATACTTTGCTTCAAATGACAAGATTTTGTTGTTGTTGTTGTTGTTGTTGTTGTTGTTGTTGTTGTTGCTATTTGGGCCTTCCCCAGCTGTGCTCAGGGATTACTCTTGGCTTGGAAATCAGGAATCATTCCTGCAGGTTTGGGTTCCATATGGTATGCCAGGGATTGAATCTAGCTCAGCCACTTGTTTGCAAGGCAAATGCCCTACCTGGTAAGGTTTATTTACTTTTGTTTGGGGGACCACACGTAGCGGTACTCAGGAATTGCTCCTGTCTCTGTGCTCAGAATCACTTCTGGCAGACTCAGGAAATGATATGGGATTCCAGGGATTGAACCAGGATCAGCCACATGCAAGGCAAGTACCCTAACCTCTATGGTATCACTGTGGCCCCAGGCAAGATTTGTTTTTGTTTTTGTTTTTGTTTTTGGGCCACACCCGTTGACGCTCAGGGGTTACTCCTGGCTATGCGCTCAGAAGTTGCTCTTGGCTTGGGGGACCATATGGGTCGCCGGGGGATCGAACTGTGGTCTGTCCAAGGCTAGCGCAGGCAAGGCAGGCACCTTACCTCTTGCGCCACCGCCCGGCCCAAGATTTGTTTAATGGCAGAATAATATTCCTCTATATGTGTCACTACAACTTCTTTATTCATTTATCTATTGAGAGACACAGGATGATTATTTTTTGTCCTAAATATTGTAAATCTGTAGTTTGCAATAGCCTGCCAGATCAGTGTTGGTTCACAAGTGTTAAAAGATTGAACTCAATGGTTCACTACAGTGTTCATTAATGGCCAGTCCATAAGCCAGGAATGATCAATAGATGTGAAAAGGTAAATAATATTACAGTGACCATGAAGACACGTGAATATATCTTTTTTAAGTTAATATTTTCATTTTCTTTAGCTGCCCAGAAATATAATTACTGGGTCATAGGGAGACCTGTTTAATTTTTTGAGGAATTGCTATAATGTTGACACCATTTTACTTCTTAAAAACGGTATCACTTCCCTGCTCACATTCTTTCTTAAAATCCTACAGCCAGATGAGAGCCATAGTATATCAGTGTTGTTCTTGCACACAACACTATTAGATGAAGAAAATTTTTTGGTTTTGTTTTTGTTTTTTGGGTCACAGACGGTGGTGCTCAGGGATTAATTCTTTTTTTTTTTTCTTTTAATACAAAATCTTTATTTAAGCACCATGATTAGAAGCATGATTGTATTGGGGTTTAGTCATAAACGGAACACTTCCTTTCACCAGTGTAACATTCCTACCACCAATGCCCCCCCCCCCCAATCTTAGGGGTTATTCCTGGCTCTGTGCTCAGAAATTGCTCCTGGCAGGCACAGTGGACCAGATGGGATGCCGGGATTTGGACCACCGTCTGTCCTGGATTAGCTGCATGCAAGGCAAACGCCCTACTGCTGTACTGTCTCTCTGGCCCCTAGATGAAGAAAATTTTTATCCTGATCATAAGACAGATTCTTGCCTCTGGTCATGTGTAATGATATTTTATTTTAGTATTCACAATAATGGATTAGGTTTGGGGGATTTATTTTGTTTTCGTTTTGCAAAAAAAAAAAAAAAAAAAAAAAGGTCAGTGTAACTTTCTTCAGTTATTTGTTGTGGTGATTTTTTTTCCCTATAGCATTGACTCTTTTTATGTCTTTTTTTTTTTTTTTTTTTTTTTTTTTTGGTTTTTGGCAGTGCTCAGGGGTTACTCCTGGCTCCATGCTCAGAAATTGCTCCTGGCAGGCTCAGGGGACCATATGGGATGCTCGGATTCGAACCGATGACCTTCTGCATGAAAGGCAAACGCCTTACCTCCATGCTATCTCTCTGGCCCCTCTTTTTATGTCTTTTAAATAAAATCAATAATTCATTTTATTTTTCCTCTTCCCTTTGTGGTAGTGTTGCTATGAGCAGGGTTGTGTCTTGGTTGTGATGCTTGCTTTGGGTTGATCACTTGAATTACAGTGCTCACACATATTGACTGTGCCAGAGATTTCACTGTTTGTTGTTTTGTATATGTGGGTGGCACCAGAGACTGACTTTTAATGTCACTCTTGCAAGACAGGTGGTTTAAAAGCCATTGAGGGGCAGAGTGAGTAGGGCACTTATGCATGGCTAACCTTGAGTTAATCCCTGGTAGCTCTGATGGTCTCCTGAGCCCACCATGAGTGATCCTTGAGTACAGAGCTGGAAATAAACTGCCAGTATGGTTCTGCAAAACAAACTAGATAAAAACCACTTAGCCATCTACCAGACCCCTCCTTTGGTTTATTTAGAGTCAAGATTGATGCTTACATTTAACTATTTTTAATTCATAATAATTTCCTTTTTAATATAGCTTTATTTAATCACCATATTTACAGACATGTTTGTAGTTGAGCTTCAGTCATAAAAAGTATACCCCTCTTCACTAGAGCAACCTTCCGCCATCAGTACCCCCCATCTCCCTCTCTCCCATCCCCTGCCTGCATTTAATACAGGCATTCTATTTCTCTCACTCACTACCCTTGTCGTCGTAGTTGTTGGTATAGTTATTTTTCTAACTGCACTTGCCAATCTTTTTGGTAAGCTTCATAACATAGGCTGGTTCTTTCAAACCTTTTATATTGTTTCTGGGTATTATCGCAATACTTTTCTTTTTCTTTTTTCTTTCTCCTCCTCCTCCTCCTCCTCCTCCTCCTCCTCCTCCTCCTCCTTCTCCTCCTCCTTCTCCTCCTCCTTCTCCTCCTCCTCCTTCTCTTCCTCCTCCTCCTCCTCTTCTTCTTCTTCTCCTTCTCCTTCTCCTCCTTCTCCTTCTCCTCCTTCTCCTCCTTTTTCTCCTTCTCCTTCTCCTTCTCCTCCTCCTCCTCCTCCTCCTCCTCTTTCTCCTCCTCCTCCTCCTACTCCACCTCCTCTTTCTCCTCCTTCTCCTACTCCACCTCCTCTTTCTCCTCCTTCTCCTACTCCTCTTCGTCCTTCTCCTCCTCCTCCTTCTCCTCCTCCTCCTCCTCCTCCTCCTCCTCCTCCTCCTTCTTCTTCTTCTTCTTCTTCTTCTTCTTCTTCTTCTTCTTCTTCTTCTTCTTCTTCTTCTTCTTCTTCTTCTTCTTCTCCTCCTCCTCCTCCTCCTCCTCCTCTTTTTCCTCCTCTTCTTCCTCCCCCCTCCTCCTCCCCTCCTCTTTCCTTCCTTGTCCTCCCCCCTTCCTCCTCCCCTTACCTTCCCCCTCCTCCCCTCCCCCTCCTCTCCCCCTCCTCCTCCTCCTGTCCTCCTCTTCCACTCTTCCTCTTCCCCTCCCTTCTCCCCCTCCTCCTCCCCCTCCTCCTCCCCCTCCTCCTCCTTCTTTTTTTAGTTTTTAGGCCACTCCCGTTGATGCTCCGGGGTTACTCCTGGCTATACACTCAGAAATCGCTCCTGGCTCAGGGGACCATATGGGACGCCAGGGATCTAATTCAGGTCCTTTCTGGGTCAGCCACGTGCAAGGCAAATGTCCTACTGCTATGCTATCGCTCTAGTATTTTTCTTAAATCCCACAGATGAGTGAGACTATTCTGTGTCTGTCTCTCTCCCTCTAACTTATTTCACTCAGCATAATAGTTTCCATGTTCATCCATATATAGGAAAATTTCATGACTTCATTTTTCCTGACAGCTTCATAGTAGTATTCTATTAAGTATATGTACAACAGTTCATATACAGTTTATATACAGTTTAGCCACTCATCTATTGTTGGGCATCTGGGTTGTTTCCAGATTTTGGCTATTGTAAATAGAGCTGCAATGAATGTAGGCATGCAGAAGGCATTTTTGTATTGTGTTTTCTTTTCTTTTTTTCTCTCTTTTTTTTTTTTTGTTTTTGGGTCACACCCGGCAGTGCTCAAGGGCTACTCCTGGCGCTACATTCAGAAATTGCTTTTGGCAGGCTCGGAGGACCATATGGGATGCTGGGATTCGAACCACTGTCCTTCTGCATGCAAGGCAAATGCTTAACCTCCATGCTATCTCTCTGGCCCCTGTATTGTGTTTTCTTAGCAATTGTTTTATTACTAAGTTTTTAGATTTGGAAAATAAGTCCGTGTTCTCATGACTAAGTTCAGTGAAATTTTCGAAATATATTTCCACTTGACTTTTTAATTTATTTAGGTTTGTGATCCATGCCCTAAGGTGCTCCTCAGAACTTACCTCTGGCTCTGAGATCAGGTATCACTCCTGGTGGGGCTCAGGGGATCATATGGGATACCAAGGATTGAATCCCTAGCTGGATACAAGGCTAGAGCTCTACCCTCTCTCCTGTCCTTCCAGCTCTCCACCCTACTTTCGAAATCCTTATCATGTGCTGGTGTAGGGAGGCAACTAACCAGCCCAGCTTTATAATAAATTGCCTTGAGCACTATTCTCTCTACTCCCTCTACCTGTACCTCAAGCATTTCAGGTAATTGTTAATTTCAAAATTTAGATCAAGTTAGAATTTACGATAACATGATTAAGGTGGTTCTGGTACACAAGAAAAACTTGTCTTGGATTCTTTACAATGTTAAGAGTGGTGTGTCGTGCTCGCTTCGGCAGCACATATACTAAAATTGGAACGATATAGAGAAGATTAGCATGGCCCCTGCACAAGGATGACACGCAAATTTGTGAAGTGTTCCATATTTTTAAAGAGAAAAAAAAAAGAGTGGTGTTTCATTCACCCATTCCTTAAATATTTATTTTTGATTGCTTTGTCTAGGACCACATGCTGAGATTCTTAGTGTACTCCTAGAATGTTGGTTGGGAGTTTGCTCATGTAAGTGCTTGAGGGAAAGACTAGGGAAATAGGAGAGAATTGGGGCAAGAGATGTTCATGTAGTGCTGGAACTGTGCCTTTTTTTGAAATATTCCAATTAGTCCTTTGGGTTGTCTCCACCCCCTGCCTTTCTTTTGGTTCCCGTAGGAATGCTAGTGTTCACCGTGTTACATCTGTTTGTACTGGGTGGCCATGTGGTGTAGGTACCAGAGATCAAACCTGAGATTCTATACATGCCAGACTGGTACTCCAACTTTTGTGTTCTTTTAAATGTATTAATTTCTTACCTTCTTTCTATTTTTTTGGCAAGTAGGAGAGCGTAAAACCTCTTTTTTTTTTTTTTTTTTTTTTTGCTATTTATCTTCTAAATAAGCTGCTTAAGTTAATTTCTTTTAAGGTGTGTTACAATTACAAATTTTTTCTAAAGGGATCAAAGCTGTAGGGTGCTTGCCTTGCATGAGATGAGGACTATCTGGGTTCAGTCCTTGTCACCCCATATGGTCCACTAAACCCTGCCAAGAGTGATCCCTGATAACAACCAAAGTAAGCCCTGAGCACTGCCAGGTGTATTAAAATTTTTTTCTAAAATATGGTATTCTTGAACTATTGGCGTTGTGATAAAAATTTTCAAAATCTAAGCATATGTAGTTCTTAAAACTTTTTTCAAAATGGCTTACTTTAAAATAGTCTGCAATTTTGCATTCTCTTGGAGATGGAAAAAGCTGTTTTTGTCATATTATTGAAACATTCTCTTGACAATTCCCTTGAATGCCTGCCTTTTCCCTTGTTTTACGATTTATTAAAAAAATTTTTTTGTTCGGGCCGGGCGGTGGCGCTAAAGGTAAGGTGCCTGCCTTGCCTGCGTTAGCCTTGGACAGACCGCGGTTCGATCCCCCGGTGTCCCATATGGTCCCCCAAGCCAGGAGCAACTTCTGAGCACATAGCCAGGAGTAACCCCTGAGCGTTACTGGGTGTGGCCCAAAAACCAAAAAAAAAAAAAAAGTTTTTTTTTTGTTAAAATAATGTTGCATTACAACATATGTTTGCAATCATCATTATAAGTCAACATCTATTTATATAAACAAGATTGCTTTTTCCTTAAAGTCTAGAATATAAATTTTACCCATAGAAACCTTTTCTTCTCTTTGTATTGAGATGATGTAGTTTATAATAAATAATACCCATATTATTAATTCATACTTGTAATGCTGCTTCCCCACCCCCTCCAATGGGGAGCCATGACTCTCCATCACTGTGCATTGGGATCTTCTTTAAAACTGAAGCGTTCAGGGGCCAGAGCAATAGCACAGCTGTAGGGTGTTTGCCTTGCACACATCCAACCCCAGACAGACCCCAGTTCGGTTCCTGGCATCCCATATGGTCTACTGAGCCTGCCAGGAGTGATTTCTGAACGCAGAGCCAGGAATAATCCTTGAGTGCCACCAGGTATGAACCCACTTCTCCCCAATAAACAAAAAAACAAAACCAATGATATTTGACCCTCAGGTATTATTAGTCTTTAGTGCTTGGTCACAAGTTATGGTGCTGAAGGTCAGGGAACAGCCCATGTAGTCTTGGTGAACAGATTCAAGGGCTTACACATGCTGGACATGTGCCCTACCATTTGAGCCATATCCCTCCACCCCAATTTGAAATATTGCTGCTGTCATTTTAGACTTAGCATATTTAAAGCTGGATTTATGATTCCAGAATCAGTGCTTCCTTTGCTGTAGGGCCTTTTCCCAAGTAACACAGACATTGCCTACTAGGATTCCCTGCATCCCTTTCTGAGGTTGTAACTGCTCTCTTTACTTGGTGGTACTCTCTATTCTGGAGTTGCTCATGTCTTCTGAGTTCCTCACTCAAGGATGAACTCTCTCCTTGACTTCACTGCACACTGCTGAGGTAACCAGATTGTGTCATTGTTGCTGACTCCTCTTTGGTTTACTCCTTCATCTTTTGGGTTTGTCTTTTTTTTTTTTTTTTTTTTTTTTTTGGTTTTTGGGCCACACCCTGTGACGCTCAGGGGTTACTCCTGGCTATGCACTCAGAAGTTGCTCCTGGCTTCTTGGGGGACCATATGGGACACCGGGGGATCGAACCGCGGTCCGTCCTAGGCTAGCGCAGGCAAGGCAGGCACCTTACCTCCAGCGCCACCGCCCGGCCCCTTGGGTTTGTCTTTAGCAGATTCTTTTCCCCTTTACTTCCTGCTTTTCCCTTATTTCTATAATCTTCTCCTATTTTCAACATTTTATTGAAGACTCTGTGATTTGCAATACTGTAAATGATAGGGTTTTATATGTATAGCATTCCAGCACCTCACCCTCCACCACAGTCTCTGATTGTTACCACTGTCAACATTGTCCCCAGATAGTACTCTTTTTAAAATGTCCCTCTTTCCTGATACAACTGCTGATAGCTCCTTGTTAGCTAGTTGGGAAAAAGCCTTTGTTTAAAGGAATACTAGTTTGGGCTGTAGCCAGGGAGAAGTCTCAAAGGATTAGGGCACATGTTGTGCATGAGAGATCTTCTTTGGTTCCCTGACACTGCATGGCTCCTTTGAGTATTTTTTGGTTTGCCCCCAAATACGGGGGGGGGGGGGGTGCATGAGAATGGAGGGGGGAAGAGGCAGAGACAGGAGAGGGAGAGAATTTCTTCACTAACCTCCTTCCCATACCACTGACCTCTTACAACTTTCCTCCATGACCAGGTTGTTCAAAATGATGTTGCATCACATTTTTTTCTTTTTTTTTCCACTCCCTCTCTGTTTTTGAGAGCCATCAAATTCTGTGACTACAGCTCCTTATTAACTTTATTTTCTTCCTTTTCTCTTAGAGGACACCTCTCATTCTTTTTTTTGGGGGGGGGGGGGCGGGGGGGGGTTGTGTCCTGGCTCTGTGCTCAGAAGTTGCTCCTGGCAGGCTCGGGGGACCATATGGGATACCGGGATTTGAACCGAGATCCATCCTGTATTGGCCACCTACAAGGCAAAACGCCTTACCACTGTATTATCGCTCCGGCCATGACACCTCTCATTCCTCTTATTCTTTTTGTTTTTGTTTTTGGGTCATACCCGGCAGCACTCAGGGGTTACTCCTAGCTCTACGCTCAGAAATCACTCTTGGCAGGCTCAGGGGACCATATGGGATGCCAGGATTCTAACCACCATCCTTCTGCATGCAAGGCAAACACCCTACCTCCATGCTATCCCTTCCGCCCCGACACCTCTCATTCTTAACCTAACTTTGATGGAAATCGTACTCTTGGTTTGGGTTGGGGAAAAGGAGGGAGAGAAGGGTAGAAAAGGCCAGAAAACATGTATGACAGAGGGCTGGAGCAATAGTACAACAGGTAAGGCGCTTGCCTTGTTTGTACACAGGTAGCCAGGGTTTGATCCCCAGCACCCCATATGGTTATGTAAGCCTATTGGGGATAGAAGAGCCTTGAGTACTGCTAGTGTGGCCTCCAAACAAAACGAATTTCTTATAAGATAGTGAAAAAGTGAGAAGCATTTTGTTTTTAGTAAACCTGTAGCAATTGGATGTGGAGGCATTTGCTGAAAAGTGGAAGAGTGGTATAGTTCAAGGGCAGTGACTAGCAGAAAATAAACTTTTCCTAAAGGAAATTTAAGTTTCATTCTCATCCCATTTGTAAATATGTAAACATATTTCTATGTTTGTTTTGAATGGATCTGGTGGGATACATAAGAGCCCTTTTCAAATTAGGATGGGGCATAGTAATCTTCCATGGGAAGAAGAGTTGTGGATTTTTTGTTTGCTTGCTTGCTTGCTTGCTTGCTTTGTTTTGGGTGTTGAGTACCTGGCTTAATCCTGGCTCTGGCAAGATTGAGAGGGAGGACATATGCCATGTCAAGGATTGAACCTGGGCCACCTCTATGCAAGGCAAGTTCTGTACCCATTTAATGTGTATCTTGTCTAGAAATAGTAGTGGTTTACAAGTGTAAGGACTTTGGCTGTCTCTTAAATTGTAGCTATAACTCTATCCCCTTGCTGAGCAAGGTAGGCAGAAAGTGCAAGACTGATCTTAAGGCAGAAAGAACAGAGTATGCTAAGTAGTTTCTGTTTTGCAACCTGAGTTGTACATCTGAGCATTCCTTCTGTGAAGTGTTTTTCATACTCTCCTAGTTCATTCTCTGTATTCTAGTTTACACATGGAAGTACTGAACTCAGCTTTCTTCTTGTTTGTATTATAATCAGTCCCTTTTTAGAATATACCCAGATCAATGTCTTTTGTAAAGGAAATTTCTGTTTGTTTTTTGGACCATACCTGGCAATGCTTGGGGTTGACTCATGACTTTACATTCAGCGATTACTTCTGAAGAGTTTTGGGATACCTTATGGGTTGCCACATATCAAACCTGGGCTGGCCACATGCAAGACAAGTGCTCTACCCATTGTACTATCTCTCCAGCCCTGTAAAGGAAATATTTATCTCTTTCTCATTTTGGATCATTTGCCAAATTATAATAAATCATCTTTTCATTAAAAGTTTTTTTGGGTGGGAGGGAGGGATATTAGCTTTCAAACTGTTAAGTAAATGGTGTTCCTTTTATAAAATCTTATCAGAATTTTTATTCTTCATCTTTATAGAAAATGTGCCAGAGGAACTACGAGAACCATTTTACACAGATCAGTATGACCAAGAGCACATCAAACCACCTGTTGTTAACTTGCTTCTGTCGGCTGAACTCTACTGTCGTGCTGGCAGTCTCATTCTCAAGAGTGATGCAGCAAAACCCCTCCTAGGCCATGATGCTGTAATCCAGGCTCTCGCACAGAAGGGTCTTTATGTCACTGACCAGGAAAAATTGGTAACGGAACGAGATCTCCACAAGAAACCCATACAGATGGTAAGTACTGATGCAAGAGTAGTGCACACTTTTGGGGGGGGGGGGATCAGGGGTGGTTTGAGTTTTTAGGCCACACCTGGTAGTGTATAGTGTTCATGGGCTACTCTGGCTCTGTGCTCAGAGGTTACTCAGCAGGTGTGCTCAGCAGATCTTGTTGTATAGTGTTGGAGATGTAACTGGGGTCAGTTACATACAGGTCCAAGTACTATACTATACCATCTCTTCAGTTTCTGAAACACATACTTTGGAGTGTGAATTGTATTATAAAACAGGGAAATAGGTTTTGAAACTGGATTTCCTTCAACTACACTATGAAAAACAGTCTTATTGACTTCCATTTCCAGATTCAGAAAATTTTTCACAAATTATTTTGGAAATTTCTGGTGCCATTCTGGTACTGAAGGTAATTAATTACATCATTTCCAACTACTTTTTTTTCTTTTGGTTTTTGGGTCACATCAGCAGTGCTCAGGGGTTACTGCTGGCTTTACGCTCAGAAATCGCTCCTGGCAGGCTTAGGGGAATCATATGGGATGCCGGGATTCGAACTACTGTCCTTCTGCATGCAAGGCAAATGCCTTACCTCCATGCTATCTCTCGGCCCATTCCCAACTACTTTAAAATGGTTTTTATTCAGGTGCTTGTTTGTTTTTTCACTCATACATGCAAGATAAGTGCTGTATTGTTGAGCTACTTTTCTGACCCAATTTTTATTTAATTTAAAAGATTATTTTTTTCCATCACAGAGACTAGATAGATGAGTATGGATTCTTGATTTTATTCCCCCCTCTCATTTTTCCCCCTGATTTTAGGACCACATCTAGTGGTGCTCAGAAGCTATTCCTGGCTCTATTCAAGGAGGTCACTCCTGATGTCTACTTGGGACCATATCAAGCCCAGGTGTTCTGCATGCAAAACATTGGCCTATTGAGCTATCTCTCTGTCCTCTTGAAAATTTTAAAAATTCATTTTGTATGTTTACTACTGGGAATTAAACTTAGATGTCCTACTCCTGGACTGCATCCCAGAGTGTGGGGGTTTTACTTGTATGTGGTAAAAGTGTGAGAGTTATTTTTGTTTGTTTATTTAAAACTTGAATGCCCTGTTAATTTTGCATATCAGATATTTTTGTTTCTTTCATTAACATATTGTTTTGAAAACACACAGAAAGAGTTCTAATATTGGGGCTGTAGAGATAGTGTAGCAAGTAGATGCTTGTATTACATATGGTCCCCTAAATGCCCCTAAGAGCGAACGCTGAGCACAAAGCCTTGTATAAGCCCTGAAAATACTATGTGTGGGCCAAAAACTGGAGGAAAAAAAAGAAAGAAAAAGAAACTGTAAGCAGGCCTGGAACACACATGTTATAACTCTTAAGATAGTCTCCAAAGACAAACCTAGAATGTTCAAGTATGTTGCCTTGCAGTTTTCAGTTGCTCAGTAACATCAAAAATAATATGGAGGAGAGCCCAGAGAGATAGCACAGCGGCGTTTGCCTTGCAAGCAGCCGATCCTGGACCTAAGCTGGTTGGTTCGAATCCCGGTTTCCCATATGGTCCCCTGTGCCTGCCAGGGGCTACTTCTGAGCAGACAGCCAGGAGTAACCCCTGAGCACCGCCGGGTGTGGCCTCAAAACAAACAACAACAACAACAACAAAAATAATAATAATTATAATATGGAGGGGGACTAAGTGATAGTACAGCAGGTAGTGCATTTGCCTTACATCCCATATGGTTCCCTAAGCCTGCCAGGAGCTATTTCTGAGTGCAGAACCTGGAGTAACCCGAGTGTTTCAGATATAGCCCCCAAACCACCATCACCACCCCCACTACCACCACCATCATCAGATAAAGGGGAAAGTAGGTTTTTTTTTCTTCCCGTTTTTCGGGCCATACCTGTTTGATGCTCAGGGGTTACTCCTGGCTAAGCGCTCAGAAATTGCCCCTGGCTTGCGGGGACCATATGGGACGCTGGGGGATCGAACTGTGGTCCTTTCCTTGGCTAGCGCTTGCAAAGCAGACACCTTACCTCTAGCGCCACCTCGCCAGCCCCGGAAAAGTAGATTTTTATATTGATGAAATCATACTCTTATAGGAGACTAGTCTTTGTAGGTACAAGAATCTGACTTGTATATATTTAGATTGAAGCTATGAGACCTATGGACAAAAATTAGTAGTGAATGAAGTGATAATCTGCTTTATGTTATTTTTGTCTTTAAAATCATCTTTTTTGGGGGGAGGAGTCCTCATAAGCAGTTAATCGGGGGTAGGCCGTAATCAAGCTAAATTACCTACCTACTATACAATTTCTGGCTCCACCCTTTTTTATGAATTAAGATTTATTTAGATAAATGTAAGGAGAGTTGGAGTAGAGTGGGGAGAGAGAAGTGTACATGCAGGCAACTGAATACTTTCCTGTGTTTTCATTTATGATAGTTTTATGCATTTAGCTGACCACTGGCCTTTACTTGAATGATGTCAAACTTAAAATTAAGTGTGGAAGATGACTGAAAAAGAACTAATTTAGGGGCCGGAGAGATAGCATAGCAGTAGCGTATTTGCCTTATACGCAGCCAATCCAGCATGGACAGTGGTTCGAATCCCAGCATCCCATATGGTCCCCCTGCCTGCCAGGAGCACTTTCTGAGCGCACAGCCAGGAGTAACCCCTGAGCCAGGTGTGACCCAAAAACAAAAACAAAAAAAGAACTAATTTAAATGAGATTAGCAATCTATATATAAGTGTAACTAGTAGACATTAGGAATATATGAGTTGGATAATATGATTTCTGCTAGGAAGGGTCAGGAAAGATGTGGCAGAGAATGTTTACAGAATAAATATGAGATATTAAAAATGTTATAGTTATTCTTGAAGAGGGTTCTTTATGCATAGTGCTGAGTCTTGGTTTTCTTGTTTGTTTGATTTATTTTTGGGGTGGGGATCACACCCAGCAGTGCTCAGGGCTTACTCTTGGTTCTTTGCTTAGGGATCTCTCCAGGCAGGCTTGTGGCTCCACCATATAGGGTACAGGGAATCAAACCCAGGCCACCTCTTTACAAGGAAAGTGTCCTACCTGCTGAACTCCCCTGGATCTTGGTTTCCGAGATTAGAAAACTAAATAGGATTTTGTTTATAGATACTATTTTATATATACCACAGTTTTAATTCGCTTTGTTTTTGATATTTTCTATTCAGGTGATTTATATTCTATTTATTTATTTTGGTTTTGGGGCCACACCTGGTGACACTCAGGGGTTACTACTGGCTATACACTCAAATCGCTCCTGGTTTAGGGCACCATATGGGACACCGGGGATCAAACCCAGGTCTGTCCTGGGTCGGCCACATGCAAGGCAAATGCCCTACTGCTGTCCTATCACTCCGGCCCCTGATTTATATTCTTTTTAATTGATGGAACAGTGATAGGGTTGAGAATACGATCATGTTAAAGGAATAGTTTGATTCAAATTAACTTATATATTTCAAGTTAGTGTTAAGTACGTGGGCACATAAATATGAAATAAAACAAATGGGAATTACAGTATGAAGAAACTGAAACTGTTGAGGATTTGTGCATATTATTACAGGATGATGGAATATATTTTCATACCTTTTTGTTTTATTTCCTGCTTACATTAAAATATTTCAGAACATTAAATATTTTATGAATGAAGGGGCCAGAGAGATAGCATGGAGGTAGGGCGTTTGCCTTGCATGCAGGACGGTGGTTTGAATCCTGGCATACCATATGGTCCCCTGAGCACTGCCTGGTGTGACCCCCCCCCCAAAAAAAATCATTTGGGGGGCCAGAGAGATAGCATGGAGGTAGGGCATTTGCCTTGCATGCAGAAGGACGGTGGTTCGAATCCTGGCATCTCATGCCCCCATCCCCCCCAGCCTGCCAGGAGCGCTGCTGGATGTGGCCCAAAAACAAACACATTTTATGAATGGATACTATCGGTGTAGTGTAAGTTACTGTAGCTTATTTTATCTTCATAATTTATTGTTACTTGTTAGACTGGCTGCTCTTTTTTTACTCTGGTTTTTCTTTTTTGCTCTTCATTTACTCTGTCAAGCTACAGTCTCACTAAATTTGTTAAAACAACCTTTGTGAAAAGTCATTGGCTCTGTTCTACTTAGGAAAAAACTGAGGCTTTGAAAGTATGTTTTAGATCATGTTTAAGATCACAGCAGGTCTTGAAAGCAGAACTCTGGCCATCTCTCTCTCTGCCTTAAACCAGGCTTTAATCCCCTGTTCATATGAAATTTTTGTTTTCTGTGTCTGCTTAGACTATAGGAATGTAATAAGAAATAGAAATAATTGGAAGTGACAGTGGAATGATAGAAGGATTGGGGTAAGTGGTAGGCTTCTTCCCATCTGCCTGATGATTGGTAATGATGTCTTGGTGATGTAATTTGCCTGGGCTTTTTTTTATTTTTTAAGTAATTTTGGTGTTCTCTTCCTGTGTTGAAATGTATATTGTTTTCATGAAGCATGGGAGTAGCTAGTTGGGTTGGATGATTGCTCAGAGTGGATGAAGCTAAGTTGTAATTGATTTTTTTTTTTTTTGAGTGAATGTGTTTCTTTTGGGAGGAATATTGAGGGGAATTGGGCCAAATCTGGCAATGCTCAATAATAATCACTCCTGACTCTGATCAGGGTACTAATTGTCATGCTGGGGATCAAACTGGGGTCAACCAAGTGCAAAGTAAATGCCTTAACCCTCTTTCACCTCTGGATGTGTTTTTCATTTCTATAAAATTATGTGAGAGAATTCCACAGACATTTTTTCTGTATACATGGAAAGTGTTTAAACAGAGGCTTATCTCAGGATTATGTATTGTCTTTTCTTTTTTTTTTTTTTCTCTACTTTTCTCACCAACACACTGATCCCATTTGGCAGCTGCTCTTATGAATTTTTATGGCTTCACCATCTGTTGGAATGCAGTGTAATTTTGTAGAAGATTAAAATAAAATCTTTACCAACTTAAGATGAAAAACTTTATAGAAAATGATTTTATGTGAAGGGGGGGTGCTCTTTACATGACTGTAATCATACAACTATAATCATGTTTGTAATCACGGTGTTTAAATAAAAAAAAAAAAAAAAAAAAAAAAAAAAAAAAAACTTTCTATAATTAAAACTAGGGACCCTAACTTGCCCACTATGGTAGCAAAGGTCCAGACCCCACAAGATATCTATCTATTCCCAGCACCAGTCTAAGAGTACTTTCTAGATTTTAGATTGGGATGACATCAGTACAGCCCACTCTCTGGTTGACATAGGATATAGGACCAGGGACAATAGATAAGTGAAAGAACTCAGAGATGCCAACAGAAGGTCCAAAAAGCATTCCAAGGGAATCCTCAATGACATCAGAACTCTGTGATCTGCCTAAAGAATTTGTTAGGACAACTATCATTAAAAAATTCAAGCTGAAACTCAATAAACTTGAAGAGAGCCTGATGAAAAAATAAAATAAATTGTCCGAATAAAAGTAAAGAAACTTAAAAATACAGCAGTAAGCCACAGAAAAATACATATGAGACTAAAAAGAGATTGGTAGACTGGAAGATATACTAAGCTACTCCATCCTTCCTTTTTCCCTTTCTTTTCTTAAACTGAGATTTATAGTCTTTAAGGATCCCATTTTTTGCTTGTTTAAATTTTTGCCCCCTTTTTCTTCTCTTTTCTTTTCTTTTTCTTACCCTCAAACAGAAACACATAACTTGAACCATCTTGTTCTGCCTCACAAATTAAGGGGAAATAATGGAGGGCATCAAGACCAAACAGTCATATAAACATTGAATAGAAATAAAAAACGATCAGACTTGAACACCAAATCCAAAGCCAACTGCAACAGAAACAATACCCAATCTACAACAGGCTAGACACAGAAGGGGTCACTTGTACTAGCAGCCCCTGAGGCAAAGGAGGGGCGTCATGGGATGCATCTGGGAACAGGGATAGAGGGAGGACAATATTGGTGGTGGGAATGCCCTTGACTTAATGTCACTATGTACCTGACATACTACTGTGAATGAGTTGTAATTCACTTTGGTCAAAATAAAAATTATTAATATAAAAAAAATAAAAAAAAAAAAAAAAGAAAATGATTTTATGGGGCCGGAGAGATAGTACAGCAGTAAGGCGTTTGCCTTAGACGCAGAAGGACGGTGGTTCGAATCCTGCATTCTATATGGTCCCCCGAGTCTGCCAGGAGCGATCTGAGCGTAAAGCCAGGAGTGACCCCTGAGCGCTGCCAGGAGTGACCCAAAAACAAAAAAAGAAAATGATTTTATAAATGTAAAATTATAAATGTTGAAGATGTAATAATTTTTAGTCTCCCTTTTGTAATGATGCCTCGAAAGTCAATGAACAGCTTATCTTTGAAAAATATCTTAAGTTCTCATAGCTATTCTTTTTTTATGCATGCATGTGGATCTTGATTTGCTGTTGTCCATTCACTAGAAACCTAAGTTTGGATTCCATTATTTCTAGGTAGTAAGGTAGTGTATTATGTACACCTCAGTGTTTTTTGTCTTCGTCTTAATTTTTGGTCATACATGGAATTATTCCTGGCTATGTACTTGGGAATCGTTCCTGGACAGGTGAAATACTGTGGATTGAGCCTGGATTAACCACGTGATGGGCAAGCACCCTACGCCCTATCACTGCGCCATTGCTCTGGCCCTACAGCCTCAGTTTTAATTTACATTGTCTTTAATATCTCTGTCCATGTGTATTATAGTCAATTATTATTTATTTGTAATAATTTATTTAGAATGTCATGATTGATGCTTATTTTACCAAATGATCTCAAAATACTTTCTTTTTTTTGTTTTTTGTTTGTTCGTTTGTTTGGTTTTTAGTTTTTCGGGCCACACCCGTTTGGTGCTCAGGGGTTACTCCTGGCTAGATGCTCAGAAATTGCCCCTGGCTTGTGGGGACCATATGGGATGCCAGGGGATCGACTGTGGTCCTTCCTTGGCTAGCGCTTGCAAGGCAGACACCTTACCTCTAGTGCCACCTCACCGGCTCCTCAAAATATTTTCATGTTTATAATAAAGTGTAGTAAGTCAGTAAAGCTATTTGTTAATTAATTCAGTTTCTGTCTAGAGCTTCTTCTGTGTACCATGTCTACCATTTAGTTTTAGTAAAAACCGTTTCTATTCAGGTACCAGGATTTACAATACTGTTGTCATATTTTTCATCCTTACATCATTCTCACAACAGGGGCCAGAACACAGCGGTAGGGTATTTGCCTTGCATGCAGGTGAACCAGGATGGACCCGGGTTCGATTCCCAGCATCTCATATGGTTCCCAGTGCCAGGAGCAATTTCTGAGTGGATAGCCAGGAGTAACCCCTGCGCATAACTAGGTGCGGCTAAAATACCAAAACAAAAACATTCTCACAACAGATCGATCTCTATGAAAAGTTCTTAACCTTAAGTGTCTCACTTTCTCATGGGCATTAAAGAAAATTAACCAAATTTTGATAAACAGTCTAGAAATATTCAGGCACAAAATTGGGGGAGGCACACCCAGAAATACTCAGGGGATACTCTTGGTGGTGCCCAAGTGACATTTTGGGATGCTAAGGATTAAACCTGATTCAGCCCTGCACAGAGCAAGCATCCTATCTGCTGTACTAGCTCTTGCACCAGAGGCACCAGATTTGATCCTACTTTTAATCTGTTTGAAGAATGTGAAGAAATTTACCAGGTAGACATATGGAAGACATTTTATAAGGTATGTTAGAATTGAAGGGAGTATTAAAAGGAGTGTGAGGACTTATAATTCAGGGACAAACAGGGGTTGGTTGTAGTTGCAGCAACTGGTTCCATAATAAGGAATGATGAGAAATGAGAACAGGGTTAGATGAGACAGGACCTGAAAGACAGACCTTTAATACCATGCTGAGTTTGTGCTTTCTTCTGGAATCAAATGACTGTAAGCTACCTAGTACCGAATTTAAAAGAAAAACACTCATTAGATTTGTCAACCTAGAAAAACTACTGGTGGTATTGCAAAAGAGATACCATTTAGGAGGCTGTTGAAATAGCCACACCTGTACTCTATAGTGAATTAAGATTAAAAGAATCTTTTTTTATGTTGGACAATATGGTGCTGGGGGATGAAACCTGGGTTTGGCTGCATACAAAGGCAAGAGCCTTATCCACTGTAGCATCCCTCCAGCCTTAATCCTTTCTTCACTTCATTTCTCCCCCCTATCTCCTCCCTCCCACACCCAGACTGCTTAGGGCTTATGTCTCTCTCTGTGCTTAGGCCAGATTGGGGATTGATTCCTTACCCACAAATTCAATCCCTGGCACCACAGGTCTTGTCCCCAGAACCACAGGTATGCCCTAGTAGGCTAGAAAAGTACAAAGCACTGAGTCAGTCTGTCTGGTTGGCTGAATGTCTCCTTGAGTGAGTCCAGGCTAGGAAGATTTGGGGCATCCCCACCCAATAAAACAAAGAATACCACACATGTCCAAAATATCACCCTCTTTTAGCTCAACCCACCCCACTTTTCATGTGTACTAATTACCTACACAGAAACCTGAAGACATTAAAAAACTATAGCCAACTAACTAAAATTCCCCAATGATTTTCTTGTACACTCAGAAAACCCCCCAAACCTCTCCTGGTCTCCAGGATTATACCTGCTCAGTTACAGAACAACCCAACCATCTCCCTGAGCAAGCCTCTCCCAGCCCTTCGTTATCAACACCACTGGATCCAATCTCAGTGGTGTTTGCTGCTGAAACCTATCCTGCATCAAGGCTTTCAAGCTTTGCTTTTTCTTTGCCTAGAATGTCTTTTTCCTAGATCATCCTTCTGGTATTTATATGGTCTTAGTTCAAATGTCAATGCTTTAGAAAGACCTTCACTGATTATTTCTGATTTAGCTCCTTTGTAGCATTGATCACTATCATTTAGTGTTAATAATTTATATATAGGTTATTTTTTTAGTATATTTTGTAACTTGTCTTTGCCACTAAAATATTAAGGACTTGGTTTATTTTCTCAATATTGTATCCTAGGTCTGTAAAAATTCCCCCCCCCCCAAATTAAAATGGCTCAACAAATAGGGTGCATGCAAAGTATGCAGGAGGCCTGGGTTACCACAGAATCCTCCATGAACCACCTAGCACATACCCCAAGCACAGTCAGGAGTAGCCCCTGGGCACAGCCAAATGTGGCCCCAAAACCTAAATATAAAAACAAGAAAATGAATTAAGTACTTCATATTATACATTATATGGTAAATAAAACCAACTGTAAAATTTCAAATTCATGAAAACATTCTAATTTATGGTAGGAATTTTTTGTTGTTTTTGTTATTGTTTTGGTTTTTGGGTCACACCCTGCAGCGCTCAGGGGTTATTTCTGCTCTATGCTCAGAAATCGCTCCTGGCAGAGTCAGGGACCATATGGGATGCTGGAATTTGAACCACTGACCTTCTGCATGCAAGGCTTAGCTCCATGCTATCTCTCTGGCCCCCATGATAGGAATTTTATCATCTAAATGTAAATCTAATTTATTTAGTGGATTATCTAGCCACTCAGAACTTTTGCTTCTGTTTCCTATCAGCAATAAATACAGTATTGTATTATAAATATATAAATATTATCATTTTTGTTGTCAAGATACATTACTATTGAATTCAGAGAGATAGTACAGCAGGTAAGGTATTTGTCTTACATGCTGCCATCTTAATATGATTTCCAGCACTTCATATATATCCCCAAGCACTGCCAGGAGTGATTCCTGAGCACAGAGCCAGGACTGGACTAAAAATAAAAGAATAATTAGGGCTGGAGAGAGATCATGGAGGTAGGTAGGGCATTTGCCTTGCATGCAGAAGTAACATGATTCGAATCCCGGCATCCCAGATGGTCCCCCGAGCCTGCCAGGAGCGATTTCTGAGCGTAGAGTCAGGAGTAACCCCTAAGCGCTGCTGAGTGTGACCCCCCAAAAAAAATCCAGTTAAAAATAAAAGAATAATTAATAAAATACATTATTCTTGATAAATAACATTGATTTTTGGGAGGGGGGTTGGTTTCCTGGCTATACACTCAGAAATTGCTCCTGGCAGGCATGAGGGAACCATATGGAATGCCGGGAATCGAACCCAGGTCAATGCTGGATGGCTGCGTGCAAGGCAAATGCCCTACCACTGTGCTCTCTCTCCAACTCCCAGCTATCTTTTCTTATGCCTCCCAACTGAAAGAAATTTGCTGATAAACTTCCTTTCAGACAATTTTTAAAGTGTAAATAGAACTTTCACTGATGGTTATTTTTATATGATAAAGTGTATTAACCATGTATTTTATGTAATTTGTTTTAGATTCTGAGATTTGAAGACAGTTTTTGGCTCAGCATCACAGATGCCTGGGAAACTTTTAAATCTGGAAAGCTATAAAACACAAGCCTGCTTTGAAGTGTAGACCATGTGTGATTGGTTAAACTATACTCAGAATGCCCTATTGGTCAGCAAATGAAAGAGCAGAGCTGTCATTGACATTTTTGGCATGAGGTAGCAGCAATTATGTTGAGTGGTGGTGGACAAGCCCGTGCTGCCATATATAAACTTACAAAAATAAATCATGCGTGGGTCACAACAGTTAGACCATTTCGAAAATACATGAGTTCTATACTTAACTCTTGATCCATGGGATAAAATCACCTACTTTAGAAGTTTCATCAAGTCCATATTTTATCTTCTAGGTGTAGTTATTTCTTTTTTCTTGCTTACATCTTTGATGGCTTTTTGGTAACTGCAATTATGAAACTGTTCTGACTTAATTCTTTTTTTGTGGGGGGGGGGCCATACCCGGCAGCGCAGCTCAGGGGTTACTCTTTGATTTGTGCTCAGAAATTGCTCCTGGCAGGCTTGGGGGAGCACATGGGGTGCTGTGGGTCAAACCCTGGTCTGTCCCAGGTCAGCAGCGTGCAAGGCAAATTCCCTACCACTGTGCTATCACTCTGGCCTAGATTTAATTCTTTATTAAATTGATACAACATCACGTTGGAAAAATAGAAGTAAATAAAGACTGTGAAGCATGAAGATCTACCTTTAGATAATAAGGTAGTCTATAGAATAATTATAGTTAAACACTGAGAATTTGCCTCAATTAAAACAACTTTAAATCACTATATCAGGGCTGGAGTGATAGCATAGCAGGTAGGAGCCTGCCTTACAAACGGCTGACCCGGGTTCAGTCCCTAGCATCCCATAGGTCCCATGAGCCTGCCGTGGAGTGATTCCTGAGCACAGAGCCAGGAGTAACCCCTGAGCACCACCAGGTGTGACTCAAAAACAAAAACAAAAAGATCACTATATTATTTGGAACTTTTTGGAGTATGTAGATACATATCTCTACACCAGTATCTCACTTGGTGCCTGCTGAGGTGGAAAATGATGTGCTCTTCTCCACATTTTACAGCTGAGGAGGAGTCGTCCAGTGGAGTCTGGGTGATTTCCAGTAGACTGATGTGCCTCATCAACCAATGAAGCCTGTGGTGTAGAATGGCCTTGGGTTGGGGAAGTGGCCATGGCAGAGTGAGCCCCAAACAAGGCTGCTCTTTAAAAATCAACTCCGGGGTAGAGTGATAGCACAGCTATAAGGCATCTTTGCACGCTGCAGACCCGGTTCTATCCTTCTATCCCCAGCATCTTATATAGTCCCTTGAGGACCACCAGGTGTGGCCAAAAGTAAATAAAAATTAACTCTGCTGAGAAATAATTTCAATAAAGCATACAGTTAAAGCAAATAGTTTATTTTGGAAAATGTGTAAATAATTTCATTTCGGATATAAAATGTTTTCATCAGTCTTCAAAAGTCCTCTGCCTCCTGGCTGTCAGCTGCCACCCTCACACACTTGTTACTGGATTAGTTTTGCCAGTTCCAGAATTTCAGGTATATGAAAGTATAACATAACACGTAACTTTTTTTTCTTTTTTGGTTTCTGAGCCACACCCAGTGATGCTCAGGAGTTACTCCTGGCTATGAACTCAGAAATCGCTCCTGGCTTGGGGGACGTTATGGGACGCCAGGGAATCAAATCAAATCAAATCTAGGTCTGTCCTAGATCAGCACATGCAAGGCAAATGCCCTACTGCTTGCACCACTACTCCGGCCCCATAACACATAAATCTTGAATTGAATTCTTCTGCTGATATTTTTGAAATTTTTAATGTTCCACTTGCTACACAGTTTTAATAATTTGGGGGGTATTCTGCAGCAGCGCACAGGAACTAGGGCTACTCCCAGTGATGTTTTTGGTACTTGGGGCCCAGTAGGTCACACACCTGGCAGTCTAAGGTGTGGGGAGGTTCATGTGGTGCCAGGGATCAAACTCAGCATCTCATACATTAAAGGCATCTAGCCCTTTGAGCTTGCTCCCTAGCCCCTTTATTAGCACTTTTGTATTTTCTGTCTTTTTAATTTTAGTCATTCTAGTGTGGATTAGTATTTCTTTGTAACTTTAATTTCTTTCTGAAACTGCATGCAAACCTACAATTACCTCAAAATTAAAAGTTTAATTAAAACTTTAAACTATTTTTAGCTACGTACAGCTATAATTTAGAAAGCTTTTAACAAGATGATTCTAAAGTGCTTATTTACAGTCTCTAAAATTTGAGACATGCTTGTCCACATGGTTAGTGAATGTTAAACTAAAATACAACTTAGTTCTATAACAGACTTTCTCAAAGTGGGGTGCTGAGAATTCAGGGTGGTGGAAGTAGCTACCTAGAAGTAATCAGGGAGCATTTTTTGATTTGTATGCTTAAAGAAGGTCAACTTCAAGTTCAGTGCTGAGCAGTAGATTTTATTATAAAGGAAGGGAGTGAGTAGTCCAAATCTGTTGTGAACCTCTGTTTTAGAAAATGTAAGTCGTAATTCTGTACTCTCTTCCTATGATGGTAATTGTTTTCTAAAGTATTTATTTCAGACTAGTAAAAATATTACTAGTTTCCATTAAAATGAATACAGTAGAAAGCATGGTTGGGTGGGGGTTCTATTGACAATGTAGTGTCTTAGTAGATCTTGTTTCTAAGGTCTTTGGGTAAGGGTTAGAACATGTTTCATACACACTTGTGAACCCAGCAAATACGTATCCACTTGTTACATATTAAATATGTGTTGTTTTTTTTCGGGGCTGGAGAGATAGCATGGAGGTAGGGCGTTTGCCTTTCATGCAAGAGGTCATCGGTTCGAATCCCAGCGTCCCATATGGTCCCCCGTGCCTGCCAGGAGCAATTTCTGAGCATGGAGCCAGGAGTAACCCCTGAGCACTGCCGGGTGTGACCCAAAAACCACAAAAAAAAAAAAAAAGAAAGAAAAAAAAAAAAAGATTAGATGACTGCTAAATATGTGTTGTTTTTTTTTTTACAAGAGGACATAGTTTTTACTTTCAGAGGACTAAGAGTCTAGAGAGACAAATGAGAAACCGGAAGTTTAATTCATGAGCTACTGCCATCAGGTGGAGAATAATTATTAGGGAAGCTTTCTGGGGTGGTATTTTAGTGTACTCCTGGATCTGTGTTCAGATCTGTTGGGGTCAAAGCTGCCATATGGGGTGCTGAGGATTGAACCTTGCATGAAAGGCAAATATCCTACCTGCTTGCTATCATTTTGGCCCCCCAAACTGATTTCTTTAAAACTCAGCATAATTCTCAGAAGACTCATGTAAGCTGATATATTATGTATTAGCTATTTCCTCCTTTTAATTTTTATTGCTAGAGTATTTCGACAAATTACTTGAGATTATGGTAATCAATGATAATCAGTTTTCTAAATGTAAACATAAACATAACAGTGTGACCTACAGTTGAGCGTCCAACAAAAATTCAGCTGTGTTTTAGTTGTTTTTTATTTTGCCATTTTAGTTGTGGTGCAATATCAAGTGATGCAATCACTCACTGCTAGGGACTGATCCCTGGCACCCCGTGTGGTCCTCCAAGCCCTGCCAGGAGTGACCCCTAAGCACATCTGGTGTTGCTTTAAAAAATAACACATACAGGAGCTGGAGAGATAGCATGGAGGTAATGTGTTTGCCTTGCATACAGAAGGTCGGTGGTTCGAGTCCCGCATCCCATATGGTCCCCCGAGCCAGCCAGGAGTGATTTCTGAGCATAGAGCCAGGAGTAACCCCTGAGCGCTGCTGGGTGTGACCGAAAAAAAAATAAATAAAACACATACAAAATGATGTCTATACCTACTGAAACTGCCTGGGTTTCTGTATCTAATTGTAACCAACAGGAATGGCAAGTATTGCTGGATTAGAACCACATTTTGGCTCTGCCCTTTTCTGTACCTACCAAAAGCTATCAAATGTGACTACCGGGCCCGGAGAGATAGCACAGTGGTGCTTGCCTTGCAAGCAGCCGATCTAGAACCTAAGGTGGTGGTTGGAATCCCGGTGTCCCATATGGTCCCCCGTGCCTGCCAGGAGCTATTTCTGAGCAGACAGCCAGGAGTAACCCCTGAGCACCGCCGGGTGTGACACAAACAAACAAACAAACAAACAAAAAGTGACTACCAAAAGCTAAACATGTGAGATGCATCCCTTAGGAGGTATGGCTTGGGGTGGGGGAGCCATCAACAATTGGAAATTAAACATTAGACAGTTTATTATGTAGGTGTACTTGCAGCTCCTTATATTTATAAGCTTAGGCTCAAGCTCCTGGCTCACTCCTGATAGAGCTATGGCACCATATGTGGTACTGGAATCAAACCTGGACCTTCTACATGCAAAGCATTTTGTAACTTGACTCTGAGTTGGAGTCAGCCCTTTTTTGAAGAGCTTTGAACTTTATTTTAATGGGGAAGTATTTTGTAAAAATCAAGGTATGAACACATGCATTTATTGAAACTTTGGTTTATTGATTCTAGTCTTTTCAGAACAGGACTAGGAAAACTATATGAGTGTATAATCATAGCATCTAAATGATAACCTCCAATTTGGAAGGGATACCACAGGTTTCTTCCATTATTCGATCTTCTCCTTCCTGGAGGCTTGTGCACTGCCTAATACAACTCGGCAAGGCACAGTTGTGTTACCCCGTGGGCCCACCGTAGTAAGGATCTGTGGCTGTGAACCAAGTCCATCTGCTTTATTGAGCATCTGAGCATTTACTGGCCAGGCTCTAAACTTGTGTTGGCTGCATTTGTATCTCGTGCATTTTTCAGCATATATTTTGGGCTTCCAGCTGGTAACAGATCGAAGTGTTTGCACAGTGCAGATTACCAAGTTTCTTGGTTTTTGAGTGGTTCACTCCTTAATGTTAAAACCATGTCATTTTTGGTAGTGGCTGATCAAATCAGGAGGTGCTCAGGACTTCCTAAGCTGTGATCCAGAGTCACTTCTGGGTGGTGGGTGGATGGTGTGGTGCTGGGGATTGAATCCAGATCCTTCTGCAAAACAGACACTGTTGACAATGGGCAGTGGTATATACCTGAGAGTGGGATTGCTGGGTCAGATGGCTGTACTTTGCACCAAACTGCCAACTGTTTCCATAGGCTGCACTGTTATTGCTTTCCCTGATACTGGCATCTTAACTATCTTCTGTGCTGCTCTTAGATGTTATGGTCTATTCTGCCACCTGGTGGCCACATTATGTAATTGTTACTTCTGCCACTAGATTACTGTATTTGGTGTTAATTGAGCCCTAAATTCAGACTTCTGGGTTTGAACCCCCATATCACTGCTTCCTTGCTGACATCTCATTAACCTAAGGTTACGTAATCTTCTCAAATGGTTATGAGTATTAAAATGCATCTTACATGGTTGTTGGAGTAAATTTAATAAAATGCTAAAAGTACTACATGATGCATAACCATCTTAGCTTCTGTTATCCTGTTCTTATTGCTTTAGATAAGAGATTAGATATATTTTATTTAGTGATATAATTGCTCCAGTTGGTTGACTGTAGCCTAGTATTTAAGTGCATTATGTATATACTTTGTTACAGGCTTTTTAAAAATCTACTTGAAATTTTGTGTTGTCAAATTTGTGTGAACAGATAGTAAAAATGGATGCTGGAGCAATAACATAATGAATGGGGCATTGCCTTGCCAACCCAGATTGATCCATGTTATCCTATATGGTCCCTCAGGCATGTCTTGATTTAGAATACATGAATGTTTTTATGACTCTTTTGGTTTTTTTTTTTTTTTTTTTTTTTTGGTTTTTGGGTCATACCCGGCAGCGCTCAGGGGTTACTCCTGGCTCTATGCTCAGAAATCGCCTCTGGCAGTCACAGGGGACCATTGGGAATGCCGGGATTCGAACCACCATACTTCTGCATGAAAGGCAAACCCCTGGGTCCGGAGAGATAGCACAGCGGCGTTTGCCTTGCAAGCAGCCGATCCAGGACCAAAGGTGGTTGGTTCGAATCCCGGTGTCCCATATGGTCCCCCGTGCCTGCCAGGAGCTATTTCTGAGCAGACAGCCAGGAGTAACCCCTGAGCACTGCCGGGTGTGACCCAAAAACAAAAAAAAAAAAAAAGAAAGAAAGAAAGAAAGAAAGAAAGAAAGGCAAACCCCTTACCTCCATTCTATTTTCCGGCCGCATGTTTTCATGACTCTTGAAGTGTTTTCTACATTTGTTCAAAAGTAATGTTCCCCCTAAGAGTTATGCTCTTCAGTACTATTAAATACTAGTTGCTAAGAGCTTTCATCCATAAAACATTGACCTCTAAGACCAGCTCACTACTTTCTAGGGCATATGCAATAGAAAGGACAAACATAAATAAACGAATCAGGGAAAGGCCAGTGAGAGTGGATTTTGCAGAACTGGGATCTCCAAGCAGTAGGACTAATCTAAAACAACTTTCTGAAGGAAGTACAATATGAAATTATGATCTGAATTTGAAACAAGTATTGACATTTTTCCCCAACTTAATTTCTTAGTACCTACTAATTATATGTACAATAGAAAGAACACATCAATAGTAAATGATTTGAACTATATATCCTTACATGCACATTTTTTTATTTTGGATTTTGGGCCACACCCGGTGACGCTCAGGTTATTCCTGGCTATGCACTCAGAAATCGCTCCTGGCTTGGGGGACCATACGGGACGTCGGGGGATCAAACCGCAGTCCGTCCCAGGCTAGCACCGGCAAGGCAGACATCTTACCCCTTGCGCCACCATACCGGCCCCCCCTACATAGATAATTTTAATAATTCTCAGAGTTAGGAAAGTTATAGAAAATAAGGACTGACTCAAGCACAGAACATAGGAGTAAAGCACTTACACAGTGCCTAGCAATTAAGCTATGACTTAGAAAAGTCAGTGTTGGTTTTACAATTGCAGTATGTTTCAGGCCAGGCATCTGCTTTCCTATAAGTACTGCTATGTGTTCACCATCCTGGTTTTCTATTGCCAAAAGTCACTTACTTATCTCTATTGTAAAATGTTAGTCTTTAGAGGGAGTTTCCTTCTGTCCTTTCTTCAACCCCTGCTGCTTGCCTAGGACCGTGGTGGGTGGGGTGAGTGGGAATATGATGAAGGTCCTTCTGCAGTCTGTCTAGCTAATTAGAGAAGTTGAACTGTACAGGTGATTGTATCTGTTTTTGCTTTTTGTAATTAGGGATAGAGACTTTCTGCATTCAGGCAAGTGCTCTTGACATACTGTACCAATTCATGGACTTAGGTATAGTGTAGTACAGTGACATTAGTCAGTTTTCCTAGTGGCTGCTCTCATTTAACACTATCTGGGTTTATTTATATATATCAGTGCTCAGAGAGAAAAATATAGAGGCTAAGGTACTTGTCTTGACACGCTACCAGTCCAGACCCTGACACCCCATGTGGTTTCTTAAGTCCCTGAACAGTCAGGTGTGACTCCCAAGCCTGCCTCCCCAATAAAATATACATTAACAAAGCAAAATAAAAATTCACATGAAATTCCTGTTCTAGGTGAATGGGATGGAAAAGTTATGAATGGGATGGAAAAGTTGGAGCCAGGAAAATAATTTTTTTAATCTTCCAGTGTGATAGATGTTGATTGTGTTAATTAGACCCAAGGCAATCAGAACAAAAATGAGGATACATTTTAGAGCATTTTGCAAGTACACAGTGTAGATGTGAAGGAGGATGAAGAATAGTCAAAAAGGATTTTGTATTTTATAAATGTTGCTGAATCCATTAAATTAGGAGAAAGGAATTTCCTTTGAGTATTATAACATTTGAAACATACTCAGTATTTGATAGATTAGATTAGCAGAACTTTTGTTTTGTTTTGTTTTGTTTTGGGGGGGCCACACCTGGCGGTGCTCAGAGGTTACTCCTGGCTATCTGCTCAGAAATAGCCCCTGGCAGCACAGGGGACCATATGGGACACCGGGATTCGAACCAACCACCTTAGGTCCTGGATCAGCTGCTTGCAAAGCAAACACTGCTGTGCTATCTCTTCGGCCCCTGCAGAACTTTTTTTTTTTAAAGTAAATTTATTTTGTTTGGGGGAAGCCCCATCCAGTGGTTCTCAAAGCTTACTTCTGACTCTGTGCTGATGGGTCACTTCTGGTGGAGAGCCACAGCAATGCCAGGATTGAATTGGGGTCAGCTGTGTGCAGTGCAAATACCTTATCCCCTGTACCAGGTTAGCTCATCTTTAACTTGTACTACATATGCATCCTTATTTAGGTGCATCTTCCGAAATCTTATTTTACTGGTTTGGAAATACACTTAATATTTTTAAATACAAAAAAAGCAATTTCTAAGTATAATTTTGTGACTTTATTTTTTTTCCAGAGTGCTCATTTGGCCATGATAGATACCCTAATGATGGCTTACACTGTAGAAATGGTCAGTGTCGAGAAAGTAATTGTGTGTGCTCAACAGTATTCAGCCTTTTTTCAAGCCACAGATTTACCCTACGACATTGAGGATGCTGTCATGTATTGGATCAATAAGGTAAGAATATACACACAGTGGATGAAAAAGTGTCTGGATTCCTCAGAGGCTGCTGTGCTGTGCTGTGCACTGAGTGTTTTGTTCTCAGGTTCTGTCTGTGGAATGTTAAACCGATCTGAGTGGTGAAAGGGCCTGTGGAGTGATGGTGGGGACCCCTCAGATGTGGAGTAGCCAGACCTGTATAAAAGACACCTTGGAAAGTCCCTTTCTCTTCCACCACATGTGAGGTTTCAGCAAATTTTGAGCCAAAGTAGGTCCTCATAGATACCAAATTGTTCTGTTGAACTTGATCTTGGACCTCCAAGAATAAAAACACAGGTCAAGTGCATGCAAAACACAAAAGCTTCTCTTATTAGCTTTTTAGCCCCATGAATTTTTTTTCTTCCCTCTCTATGTATGTTTGTTATTTTCCATCAATAATGCTCTTTTCCTTATTTCTATTATTGTTAGGATCTCATCTTTAGGCTCAGTTTCAAGTTACTTCTTGAGAGGCCTCAAAGAGCCATTCTCCCAAAATAGATTTCCTAGCTCTCATTATTTTCTGTTCACATAATCTTTCTGGGAGATATACCACTGGTGCTCAAGAGCCACGTCTCGTAGTGCGGGGATCAGACTTAAAGCTCCTGCATAAAAAGCTTGTGCTCCAGCAGGCGGAACCCTCTGCCTGAGTGCAGAGCCAGTGGATGCCCTGAAACAGCCAGGCATGGCCCCAAATCAGAGCAATGAATATTCTTTAAAGCTGGAGATATAGATAGTATACTGCATGTCCCAGGGTTGATCCCTGAACACAGAGCCAGGAGTAAGCGCTGAGCACTCCTGGGTCTGGCTCTAAAACAAAACAAAAAATTTGTTTACTAAATGACAATATTGATAAATAATAAGCATTAAGATGGAATGCAATTAATACCTTTCTCCTCTAGTACTCCAACTAGTTTTCATTTTATAATGGATGTTCAATAGGTGCTCAATAAGTATTTGATGAATTAATTAATTACTTTTAGAAAAGGACATTATTTACTATAGGAATTCATTATCTATTGTGGACTAATTCTTCCGGTTGATAAAATGCAATTTTCATTTGATTCTGATACTTGATAGTAGGATCTGACACAGGCAGTTGAAAATACATGTCATATCTTTAAACCTAATATTAATATTTAAACCTAAATGTTTTTTATATTTAAGGTAAATGAACACTTGAAAGACATAATGGAACAAGAACAAAAGTTGAAAGAACAACACACAGTTGAAGCACCAGCAGGTCAAAAGGTATTTATTTCAAGGAGGAAAAATATTCGCCTCTCTATTTGCCTCTCTAATTTGCCTCTCTCTTGTTCTCTATTTGAACAAGACTGTGCTTGTTCACATACTCACACTCTGTTTGGGGAAATTGTAATAGTTATTTGCATTAACAATCTTAAAATAATAAAAAAATTAAAAAAATAACAATCTTAAAGTGATCACTATATCCCAGAATGCTTTGCTAGAAAAGAAACAGCTCATTAGCATGTGTGTGACACTGGGGATCAACCCCCCGGGTCTAACACATATGAGGCTTGTGCTCTGCTGCTGAGCCAGAGCCCAGTCTCCTTTGCCTTTTAAAGAAATAGGGATATATTCTTTGGGAACCACTAGAGAGTCATGTAACATTATTGCCATTTAATATAGGCAGCTGCTTGCTTTCCTTATAGACTATTAAAATATTAAATGAAATGTATTGCTAACTAGCATTTCTCTTCCACCACCACCCCCAATTAATTAATAAAATTTTATTTTGTTGGAAAAAAAAACTATCTTGTTCAGCGTTGGTATTTGCTTTATCTGTGCACTTAGTGAAATAATCTTTCTTTGTGGCCCTTTGGAAAGAATAGTGCCTTGCCAGGCCTGATGATCTACTACATTGTAATTATTATTGCAAATTCAGCCTCATCCTTTCTTTATGATTCCTTTTTGTGATACACATTTACTTGTGTGATTCTAAAACTTAAGTAAAATTCTTCATTGCCAAAGTACGAAACAAATCTTGGGTATTCTGAAAGAATTTCTATACTGGAAAAGAAATGGGAAAGATAAAGTCACTAGAAAACTGTATCTTTCACCATAGTAACATTTAAAAAATGCATGGACTGTAATTTTGGAGCTCCAGTATTGTAAGTTTTACTATAGCATGTTTATGGAAAATAATTCTGATAATTTGACTTTTACCTTTTTGCTCTCCTCTTCTTCCCCTCCCTGCTTTCTCTGAAGTCACCTTCCAAATGGTTTTGGAAACTGGTTCCAGTAAGTTTATCTAGATACTTCAGTTTTCTTTCCAGAATTGTAATTGTAGGGGGTAAATTCCTTTGCTGGTATATCGTCAATACAATGCACAAAGATTGGATTTGGAAAATGGAAATATTAAATAAAACCCAACTAAAATTTGGACTTGAAGAAATAATTTAAAGGATAAACATCTTTTTATCTTGTCAATATTCACAGACCATGAGGCTGGAATGAAGGATAGCAGGTAGGATCCTTGCCTTGCATGTGGTTGACCAAAGTTTGATTCCTAACATCCCATATGGTTCACTAAGACCTACTGAGAGTGATTCCTGAGTGCAGAGGCAGGAGTAAGCCCCAAGTACAGTTGGGTGTGGCCCAAAAACAAAAAGAAGGAAGGGAGGGAGGGAAGGAGGGAGACAGACAGACTTGATTTTCTGTTGTCAAGTATGACCATACAACCAAGAATTATTCAGCAGTAGATGTACATCACTGCTTGTAGGAAGCTTGTGTGCTATCCCTGGCATTTTGAAACAGATTAAAAACAAACAAAACCAAGTGTGAACATAGGGGTTTTACTACAACTAAATAGGAGTCTTGTTAGTTATTTGTATTTTATAACATTTATGGAAGAATCCTTTCATTTTTAGCTTGAAGTATAGAATATGCTTTTTGTGTGGTTAAAAAATTAAAAAAAATTGTTTACAGGGGCCAAAGCAATAGCACAGTGGGGTAGGGCATTTGCCTTGCATGTGGCAGACCTGGGTTCAATCCTCAGTGTCCCATGTGGTCCCCTGAGCCTGCCAGGAGTGAATTCTAAGCGCAGAACCAGGAATAACCCCTGAGCACTGCCGGGTGTGGTCCAAAAGCCAAAAAAGAAAGAAAGAAAGAAAGAAAGAAAGAAAGAAAGAAAGAAAGAAAGAAAGAAAGAAAGAAAGAAAGAAAGAAAGAAAGAAAGAAAGAAAGAAAGAGAGAGAGAGAGAGAGAGAGAGAGAGAGATAGAGAGAGAGGAGAGAGAGAGAGAGAGGAGAGAGAGAAAGAAAGAAAGAAAGAAAGAAAGAAAGAAAGAAAGAAAGAAAGAAAGAAAGAAAGAAAGAAAGAAAGAAAGAAAGAAAGAAAGAAAGAGAAAGAAAGAAAAGAAAGAAAGAAAGAAAGAAAGAACGAAAGAAAGAAAGAAAGAAAGAAAGAAAGAAAGAATAAAGGTTTTCTATGACTTCACTATTATTAGATCTAACCTATATTCAGTATTGGCTTAACTTTAAGGGTTATTAGTAATTTAAGATTAAATCTTGGGGCAAGGTTTGTGAAGAGGGGACTTAGATTGCTTTAGAAGTATTTTTCTCATCAAAGCATAACTTAGAAATGTATTGAGGAGTTGAAGCGATAGCGCAGAGCTCTGCATGCAGCCAAACTGGGTTCAATTCTAGCATCCCAGATGATGCTCCCCAAACCTGTCAGCAGTGATTTCTTAGTACAGAGCCAGGAGTAGCCCCTGAGCACTGGTAGGTGTGGTAAAAAAAAAAAAAACAGAAAGAAAAGAAAGAAATGCATCTATATGTCAAAAAATATAAATACAATGCGCCAGGTTTGTAGAAAGAATGGGGGGGGGTGGTGTTTAGTGTAATAAGTTTGTAAAGCATAGAACATGTGCAGTATAAACAACAAAAACTTGCATGAACTCTGAATAATTGCTTTCCAAGAGTTGCATGTGACAAAAAAAAAAGTTAGTTTATCTGATACATATTTTAGATTGTAAGTTTCAGGAAAATGTTTTGGCATGCCAGTCATCAATTTATGGTCATCCTTGACTGTGGACATTCCTGGCTAAAGCTGAATGAAACTGTGCGTGTATGTGCATGCACACATGTATCTCCCTTACCTAGCCATGCTACTTAGCAGAGCCTTAGCAGAAACTACTTGATTTAGTTGTCCCTTGGCCTAGAACCTCAGTTGAGGTCAGGTTATAGTCCAAAATCAGGTCTGTCCTCGAGCTCTGAGAACTTTGGGACTGAGGGCAGTGACTTCATAGCATCCAAGAAACAATTTTGTTTCTAGCTGGCCAAATTAAAAGATCCAAGGAAGCTGATCAGGCACCTGCTTTGCATGCAGCCAACCTCTATTCAGTCCCCTGCACCCCACATGATCCCCCCAAGCAGAGCCAGGAATAACCTCTGAACATTGCCAGATGTGACAAAGAAAATAGTAAAAGGTGTAAGGATATGGAACTATGTTTATGAACTGTGGGAAAGGTAGCTTAAAGCTAGATGATACTACTGGTTGATTTCGTTGTGTTTTTGTTTTTGTTTTTGTTTCTCCCTTCTCTCACCTCTGCTCTCCTTTTCCCTGATCCCTCTTCTCTCCTCTTTTTTGTTTTGTTTTATGGTTGATTTTTAAACAGTCTCCTCCAGCAAAGTGAGGAATCTTTCTAAGGATTCTGTAAAAATCAGTAATCAATTAAAGAATTTATATAGTGCATGTAAGTAATTATTTTTTCTAAATGTAGGCATATTTGGAATATACCACTAAATGTCTAATTTTTTTATGTTAGGGACTTGGAAAAAGTTAAATACAGAACTATAATTGCTCTGGTTAATAAGCAAATGCTTCCAAAAATCTTTAAGAAATAAGAATTGTTTTGACCCAGAGTTTGTTCTTTTGGAAGGAGGGGACCTCACAAACATTACTCCAAAGTAAATAAATGTTACTCAGGGAGCATCTTGGACATGCTCAGCTGTGCCTGCTAGGCATGTGGTGCCAGGATCAAAACCCAGCTGAGCATATGCAGGACATGGACCATAGTCCCAAAACTATCTCCTTGGCCATTTATGTTGGTCTTGAGTAGCCATAGACAAGAATAAATATCTTTAATTATGTACATGTTTTTCTAAGGATATCACTTAAAGGAAATCTAGAGCTCAGAGAGATGACTCCAACAGCTGGGGCATATGTGCTATATGGGGGAGATCGCCTCAATGCAATCCCGGCACCTCATAGTACCTAGAGCAATGACACAGGATTAGCCTAAGCATGGCTGCTGGGGCCAAAAATAAATGAAATCTAGCTTTGCTATCAAATATTGAATGTTCTCTTTGAGTAAATGATATTTATTCTCACTAAAGTATTTTACTTGATAATTATATCTTAATTATCAAATAGATATAAAAAGATTATTTTGGTGTGGTTTTTAATGACTACTTAAATAATAGTAATCAGTATGATGATAAATCTAATAAGGTATTTGAGTATATGTCTTAATAATCTTCAGGGTTTGTTTTTGTTTGTTTTAGAGGAACTAAAAGAAATAGCAGCTAACTTTTTATTGCTGCTGGCTCTGCAAGTTTTTTAATATTTTTCCTATTTTGGCACAATCTGGATAGATTTTGAGGTGATTCTGTGTAGAAAACGATTACTGAATAATTAAAGAAAAAGAACTGGCAAAACCTAACAAAATTAATTTTGTAAGACTGGAGTTAGCAGTAGTTACCAGAAGGAACGTGGAGGCGGGGAGGGGGTGAGGAAACGAAGGGTCTTCTGATAGTGGGAAGTTGGGGCTTGGGTTCTGGGAGTGGGGGGTGGCACTAGACATATATAGAAGTGTGAAGCTCAGCCCCTGGAAGTCCATAATCAATAAAAAGTAAACAAAATAGGTTACATGTAGTTTTATGCAAATTAGCAACATTGTTGTAGTACTTAATGTCGAAACTATAGTACTGTGTATATATTTAACTCAAGTAATGGGTATTGTTTCAAGGAAAGGATGTTGGTGCTCATTTTTTTGACTTTTATAACAAATACATTAGAACATGTAACACATTTTTCTATATGTTGTTTAGTGCTTATTTCCGTCTTTTTTTGTTTGTTTTACATTGTAGGCTCGTTACAGGAAAGAGCAAACATTGCTTAAACAATTACCTTGCATTCCCCTGGTAGAAAATTTGTTGAAAGATGGTACAGATGGCTGTGCTTTAGCAGCACTTATTCATTTCTACTGTCCTGGTGTTGTCAGACTGGAGGGTAAGTGCTCCAATTAAAGGTTTCTCAACTATAAGTAAATGGTAAATATTTCAGATACTATTTAACATAACAGGAACTTTTTCAAAAGAATATTTACAGAAAATCATAGTGATTAGAAAAGTAGAGCTTAATTTCTGAGTCCCTCTATGTATGATTACTTTATATGTATTTGTTAATCAGATAGTGCACAATTATGTGTTTCCACTAAGTCACTAATTATGGGATGGATATGAATGCTGTGCTAAAGAGTAGAACAGCAAAGCAAGTAGGTGCCTTCCTACCTGAGCTCTGTTCTAGACACCTGAGCTAGTCCCCAGAGTTCACAAAGAGCATAGCCGTAAGAGAGGGGGAGAAAGAGAGCAAAGAAGGGAGAGGAAGATAAGAAGTTATATGATCGAACTAACCCTTGCATGTATCATACTGCTCTTTTCCTATTTAAAGATATTTGCTTGAAGGAAACAATGTCTTTGGCTGATAGCCTGTATAATCTGCAGCTGATTCAAGAATTTTGCCAAGAGTATTTGAACCAGTGTTGCCATTTCACTCTGGAAGATATGCTGTATGCTGCTTCATCTATAAAGGTAAATTATTTTTATTTTGTCATTTTGTATAACTTTGCTGAAAATAGATTATTATATATATATATATATATATATATATATATATATATATATATATAGATCAGTGACCTATGCACTCCAGACTTATAAATTAACTACAACTATAACTATAACCTTTTTATTTGTTAAGTTTTCTTAGTTAAAACTTTTTTGTTTTTGTTTTTTTGTTTGTTTTTTTTTTGGGCCACACCCTGTGACGCTCAGGGGTTACTCCTGGCTATGTGCTCAGAAGTTGCTCCTGGCTTCTTGGGGGACCATATGGGACGCCGGGGGATCGAACCGCGGTCCGTCCTAGGCTAGCACAGGCAAGGCAGGCACCTTACCTCCAGCGCCACCGCCCGGCCCCAGTTAAAACTTTTTTGAGAGCTGGAGAAATGATTCAGTGATTTAGCATTTATTTACCTTGTATGGAGCTAACCCTAATTCTATCCCCAACAGCCCATATGGTATCCCAAACCCCTCCCAAACCCCTCAGGACTGATTCTTGAGCACAGAGCCAGGAGTGAGCCCTGTTGAATCTAGCCCAAAAATAAAAAAACCAAAAAAAGAATTGTTTCTAAACTTTAACATTCTGTGACTATTCTTTTTGGAATGTATTATTAGATTTTTGGACTGTAGGGGAGGAGGGATACATCTGGCAATGGTCAGAGCATACTTTTTTTTAAATATTTTTAATTTTTTAATTTTTATTTTTAATTATGAGAACAATGATGCAAAGAAAGAAAACAAGATAAAGTTACAGTGAAAGGACAATCACCCATAAATAGAGTTCTCAGAAGAAATCCCCTTACTGATGCCTAAATTTTGGACTTACAGTCAAAGAACATTAAGAAAAATAAAACAGAACCCATGTACAATTACTTTGTCCACAAGTCCCAGATTGTAGTACATTATAACATTTCTTAGCAGTACACAAAGTAATCTAAAGCCATGAAATTTATGTGACTCCTTAAACATTGAAAGCATAGTATTTTTTTACATTTTCATGCACATGCATATTAGTTTAAGTTAACATCAAAAGTTTAAGTGTTTTTTTTTTAAGGTTTAGAGTCAAAGGAGCACAGTAAAAATGGTGTTAGAGTGGCAAATACTGTTTGCATAGGCCCACCAAAATATGGGGGGCATGGAAAGGAAAAGCCTTGGCCTAAATACAAGGAGACTCTACCCCTGAAGTTTCCTGGCATAAGACCAACTCTAGGCTCCAGGCAAACTAGTTTGTTCAATGCAAGTCATTGTAGTGCCAATACAGTTCTATTTTTCATGCAGTCTCTATTGTTTTTTGGTTTTTGGTTTTTTGGGCCACACCCGGCGGTGCTCAGGGGTTACTCCTGGCTATCTGCTCAGAAATAGCTCCTGGCAGGCACGGGGGACCATATGGGACACCGGGATTCGAACCAACTACCTTTGGTCCTGGATCGGCTGCTTGCAAGGCAAACGCTGCTGTGCTATCTCTCCGGGCCCGCAGTCTCTATTGTTGGCATCAGGTTTCTATATTAATATCCTGGAATCTGCATATCCTACATTAAAGTCAGGCTGGTGTGGAGCATCCTCTCGTTTCACCTCACAATTAAAGGGCAATGCAGAAAGCCCTGTCCAGTAAGCAGGTCGTTGTTGTTGTTAAGTCTTCTCACTCAGTGTTAAGAGAAGTCTCTTTTGAGTAGGTCAATGTCAGAGCATCGGTAGGGTCTTCCCTGGTAGAGGATTGCTTCTAGGTGATGTTATAGACAACCTTGGATGTTTTGTGGATGGCTTCTCTAGATCAGGGGTGAATGGAGGATGTCCATTCTTCTGAGGCCTGTGCCAGGTCATTATGTCAATGTTCCGGGTGTAAGGTCTCATTGTACTATAAGATTTGTGTGTTAGATAAGAACTTATTTGTATGTATAGTATTTTCCTGTTTTAATGTGCCTGTGCAAACAAGAAATAAAGCCACATGGCGTTATGGGTGCATATGGGGGCGTAAGAACACGTCCAACAATACCCGTGACTTGGTTCAAACATAAGAATTAAACTGAGGAACTCTTTCACCAAATTTCCTATTGAACAGTTCACAAAGAGAAGAAAAGATAAAAAATGGGGAAAATCATCACTGTATAAGAAAACATTCAGCAAGAGCTATAGCTGTCAAAACACACATAAAATGTTGAAAAGACATACGTGTCCATTTTATGCCTTTTGAAATAGTTGGGGGGGTTTAACTCTAGTGCACCACTTTGTTCTGTGACTTAGGACTCTGCAGTACTGAAGTTAAAAAGGGTAAATGTGGAGTATTGATGGTAGGGGGTGAGAGAGTTAAAGAGAAAACTGAGCTTTTTTAGGAGTATGCGAAAGGGCAGAGTACAAAATGGACATTCTGTATACACAAAAACATAATTCAAGTATAGGGAGTACTGTTAATATATCTTGTGCACGCGGAGGCACTAGCCCCCGCGCAGTTTTGAACATATAGACTAGTAAGAAATTACCAGTGACTGCTTTAGTGCAACCAGCAACTCTCAGCACCCACAAGTTAAGCCTAGGGTAACCTTCAAGCTCCTCCAAGGGACCCACCTCGCTGGCTTGCCCAGGCATGTGGCCCAGGGGAAGCCCTGGAGATCCGGAGCAAGGCGGTAGAGGGATGCTTGGGTCACCCAAGTCCCGCACCCCCCCTAGGCCTGGTTAAGAAGGCCTTTGGCATGGTGGAGGCTGCCGAACCCCATGTTGGCAGAGACTCCCGGCTCCCGGGAAAGAAAGAGACCTTCAAGAGCTGGGAAGCTGGAAGTTCCAAGCCCCCACCCTAACCCTCCCTAAGGAGCTGGGTGGGGAATGGGGGAAAGCCTAGGGCAGGGGTCGGCAACCTGCGGCTTGAGAGCCACATCTGGCTGTCTGCTCAGAAATAGCTCCTGGCAGGCACGTTGGCTCTTCTGTGTGCTGGGCAGCCGCTCCAGAAGTCAGGACTCTGCTCTTAGCCTCTGTCAGTGCACGCCCTATGTGGCTCTCGAAATAAATTTCAATCGTGGTTTTGGTGAGATTTGGCTCAGTTGAAAAAAAAGTTGCCGACCACTGGCCTAGGGTAACCTTTAAGCTCCTCCAAGGGACCCACCTCGCTGGCTTGCCCAGGCATGTGGCCCAGGGGAAACAGGGCATACTTTTTTGTTTGTTTTTAGTTTTTAATTTTGACCCACAACCAGTGGTATTCAGCGGGTTACTCTTGTCTCTGCACTTATGAATCACTCCTAATGGGACTTGAGTGACCAGATGCGATGTTGGGGAATCTAACCCCAGTCGGCTTCATGCCAGGCAAGCCCCCTATATCTTTATTAATTTTTCTGGCCATCAGGGTATACTTCTGACTCTATATTCAGAAATTGCTCCCAGCATTCTCTAAAGGATGACAGAAATTGAACTTGGGTCAGCCACATTGTAAAACAAACACCTGACCTATTGTACTATCTCTCTGTCCCCAATACTATTAGGTTATTTATACTGATTTCTTTTGGAATATAAATTTAAACATAAAGTCAATGTACAAAGTGATGCCTTATTCTAACGTTAGCGAAGTAGAGATAATAGACCATTAAGTATTTGTGGAAAATAGACCTATGTTGGTATGATATGTATGAGCCTAATGAAAAAACTGGTCACTCCAGCATTCAGTGGGAGGATGGAATAGTCTAGGAATGTGAAATACTTCAGGTCTTGAGACAAAAACCAAGAAAGAGAAAGGAAAAAAATCTGGAAATGAAACTTTTAAAAAGAACCAAACGTTTTAGCCATTTGTCCCTTGCTTTAGAATATTTCATACTGTTTTCTACTTTAGGCATTGTTTACTAGAATTCTTTTTATATTATTTTGTTTTAGGGAGGTGTTCTTACCAGTGATTTCAGAGGCTGTTCCTAGCTTGGTGCCCATGGGTCACTCCTGGTGGTCATCTAGAGACTCATGTGGTGCAGGAGGGGAACCTGGGTCCTCCAGTATGCAGTGTCCACTCTTTAGGCTGTTGAACTCTTTCTGACCCTGTTACCACTATTCTTTCAAGAAGTATTAATCATGGGCCAAAGTAGGGCACTTGCCTTGCAAGCAATCAACCTGGGTTCAATCCCTTGCACACCATAGGTCCTATAATTTTTTTTTGGTGGGGGAGACACCTGGCAAGGCTTAGGGGTAACTACTGGCTTTACACCCAGGAATTACTCCTGTTGGTCCTTGGAAGACCATATGGATATACTGGGGATCAAACCCAAGTCGGCTGCTTGCAAGGAAAGTGCCTACCCACTATACTATGGCTCCAGCTCCCCTGTAATTTTGTTTGTTTCTTGGCCATACCCAATGATTCTCTGGGCTTATTCCTAAAGATTCTCAGAGATCACTCATGAAGCAACATGTCTATTAGATTAATTTGATAATAACAGTTTTATTAGATGCCAGATACCCAAAATTTAAAGGGCATGATGTTATTTCAAATAAATCATAACAGGTTTGGTTTGTTGCTTTTAAATTTTCCAAGTATTATAAATACTGTAACTAAAATCTTAATGTTATAGCTTTTATGTATGCATTTAAAAATAAAAGCTTATAGTTGAAATGTGCTTATGAGGGCTTTCTTAATCTTTTCCTGTAATTGTAATCCATTTAATAAATATTACTCTCAGGGGCCAGATAAATACTATAAAAGGGAGGGCATTTTTACCTTGCATTCAGCTGATCCAGGTTTCATCCCTGGTTTTATCCCTAGATGGTATCCACATGGTCCCCTGAGCACCACCATGAGTAATTCCTGTGTGCAGAGCTAGGAGTAATCCCTGGGCATTGCCCGATGTCACTAAAAAACGAAAAAAGGAATTAATTGCTTTCAAATATAAATAACAGACAGTGACTTTTGATTTATCCTTATGACTTTTCAAATTTGGTAAATTTTATAAATGTTTTTATATATAAGTTATTATTTTATAACTAACTTATTAGCCTATCAGTTGGTGTACTACTTACACTTAGTTCCTGGATTACTGTTAAGTTTAGCATTTTCAAGCACCTACACAAAATACTTACAGGATAGATTTAACTATATACATCGGATTATTTGGGGGAGAAATTTCTAAGAATCTGGAAAGAGTTGAGTTTTTTTTGTTTCTTAATCATAATCAATGCTGCTCTTCAGAATATTCAAGAAAGCTGAATCACTGTTTAAGTTATTTTATTGACTTTAAAAAGTGCCTTATATTTATGAAGTTCTAGAAGGTAGAGAGTTGTAGAGAGTGAGAGCCCTTCTGGTATATTGAAGAACCATTCTGGAACCACTGAGCAGATCAACAAAGAGATTAGAAATTTTACTTTTAAGAATTAATTTTGTGCTACATGAGCTAGACTTAAATTTATCCTTTGATACATAAAACAATTCTCCTTATAATTAATTTTTGCTCAGTTTTTCATTCCATGACCTCCCCTCTCTTTCAGAGTAATTACCTGGTCTTCATGGCAGAACTCTTCTGGTGGTTTGAAGTGGTGAAGCCTTCATTTGTGCAGCCTCGAGTTGTCAATCTGCAGGCAGGTAATGACTCTTCTGAACTTTCATCCTTCCATAAATAAGGACAATGATTTCATCTGGTTATTCTTTTAGGTTTTAGCAGCTAACTTTGATACTATCTGAATATTTTAATTATTTTAAGCCACATAAGTTACTGAGAGAGCTGATATAGGAAAGAGTGAAAAGGAAAGAAAATGGTTCTGAATTTTAAGTTGTGGAACTTATAACTTTAATTTTTTGCACATCCTATTTCCTTGTCATATTTTTACCCTCATCCTTAGCTTTTTATTATTTGATTGAGATTTTAGTGGAAACATTCATTATGGTTTAATTTCAATCTATAATTTGCATTTGCTTTTAAGCTATTAAAAAATGTGTGTGTCAGGGCAAATGAAGGTACTTCCTTGCATGTGACCAAACCTGAATGATCCGTGACACAGAGCCAAGCGTAGCTCTTGAGCACTACTGGGTGTGGCCCCAGCTTTACATCACCTCCCCAAAAAGATAGGGATGTGTGTATATATAAACCTAGTAGGTTTTTTCTTTGTTATTATTGTATTATGACACATAAGAATAAGATAATAAATACTGGGATTACTATTCAAATCCTAGAAATTAAGAAAAGCATTCTCTACAGCAGTGACCTACTCATTACCATTATAAAACCAGGCATTTACTTATGTACATAAAAAAAAATGAACTTAGAGGGGCTGGAATGATAGCGCAGGGTAGGGCATTTGCCTTTCACGCGGCTTATCCAGGACGGACCTTGGTTCGGTCCCCCAAGCCAGGAGCGATTTCTGAGCACATAGCCAGGAGTAACCCTTGAGAGTAACCGTGTGTGGCTCAAAAACAAAAAAAATGGACTTAGAGGCTGGAGTCAGACTACATTGGGGAAGGTGCTTGCTTTGCATGCAGCCAATCCAGGTTCAATCCCCTGTATCCTGTACGGTTGCCCAGCTCTGCCAGGAGTGACTCCTGAATGCAGAACCAGGAGCAATCACTGAATATCGCTGAGTGTGTCCCTAAAACAAACAAGTAAACCTAACTGGTTAAGTTCAGCCCAATGGAGTTTCCTTCTAGCATTACTGTGGAACAAATTTTCTTTCTGCTGTCCTGACCAACACCATACATGGGCGACTACACATCTCAACCACTTAACTGCTTTCCTAGGCTGCAAAGTTTGGTACTTTTAAAACTTCAGTTCTTGGGCCCGGAGAGATAGCACAGCGGCGTTTGCCTTGCAAGCAGCCGATCCAGAATCAAAGGTGATTGGTTCGAATCCCGGTGTCCCATATGGTCCCCCGTGCCTGCTAGGAGCTATTTCTGAGCAGACAGCCAGGAGTAACCCCTGAGCACTGCCGGGTGTGGCCCAAACACACACACACACACAAAAAAAACTTCAGTTCTTGGGGCCGGAGAGATAGCATGGAGGTAGGGTGTTTGCCTTGCATGCAGAAGGTCAGTGATTCAAATCCTGGCATCCCATATGGTTCCCTGAGCCTGCCAGGAGCGATTTCTGAGCGTAGAGTCAGGAGTAAAACAAACAAACAAACAAAAAACCTAAAACAAATTACTGCTCTTATTCCTCCTCATTATTACTCCTTTATTCCCCTAAAAATGAAAGAAGTCAAAAACCTAAAGGAGGAAATAATATGTAATCGATGGAGAAGGCATTTTACTTTGGTGAGTAGAAATAGTAACAAACTTCTGTAGACTATGAGAAAAAGAAAATGTACTTGTCCTGTCTCTAAGTTGTTCTAAATATGGAGCCTAAATGTTCTAAATATGTAACAAATAATACCTATAAAGAAGTTGAGGTCTTTCTCATTGAATGAGACAGTAATTATCAAGCCAATATTTGTACATATTTACAGTTAATATAAAATGTTAATAAAGTTTCTGTGAGTCTTGTTTGTTTTTTGGGCCATACTGGTGACACTCAGGGGTTACTTATGGCTCTGTACTCCTGGTAGGCTCAGGGGACCATGTAGGGTGCTGGGGATTGAACATGGGGTCGGCTGTGTGCAAGGCAAATGCCCTGTCCACTGTGCTACGGCTTTGGCCCAGTTTCTATAATTTTATTTGTAAATATTTCAACAGCTGTTACATTAAGTTATATTAGAAAAGTTAATAGTAATTGTGTCTTCCAGAATTATTTACAAAAACATAAACCATACCAGTAATATACTCTATCAGTTCTAATTTTTTTTTTTTTTTTTTTTTGGTCACACCTGGCAGCGCTCAGGGCTTACTCCTGGCTGTATGCTCAGAAATCGCCCCTGGCAGGCACAGGGAACCATATGGGATGCCAGGATTTGAACCACCGTCCTTCTGCATGAAAGGAAACCGCCTTATCTCCATGCTATCTCTCCGGTCCCACTTATAATTATTAATAAGTGAAATTCTGTCTCTCTAACTGATCAACTTAAGTTACCAGCTGTTTATAAAGAAAAAAAAATGAATACATGTAACTGAAGTTTTATGGAAATTTTATCAAAATTAGATACTTGGAGGCCTGAGCAATAGCACAGTGGTAAGGCATTTGCCTTGCACGCAGGCAACACAGGATGGACCCTGATTTGAATCCTGGATCTCATATGGTTCCCTGAGCCTGCCAGGACCGCAGAGTCAGGAGTAACGTCTGAACGCCCCCCCCCCCCCCCAAAAAAAAAAACAAAACAAAAAAACCCCAATAATTTAAAAATAAATCTAAATATGTTCATTTTTTGTAACTAATAGTGGAAATTCCTGATATGCCTTAAGGTCCCTGAGCCCTGCCAAGACTGATTCCTGAGCACAGCCAGGGGTGAGCCTTGAGCACCACCAGAAACTCCAAAACAAAAAGAAAATAAATGTTTCTAATAATGTTAATAAACATATGATTTTGAGGTTTTTCTCTTTCATTGTAGCTGAACTTGTGAAAGATACACCTTCGCTTCCTGTCTTGAATGCTGCCAAAAGAAGTGTAGTGGATAGTTCGTGTAGTTCTGACTTCCCTTCAAGGTAGAGTCCAGAATGAGTTTATTTCTACTATTTCTATTCTTTTTACTTATAGAGAGAAAATTAACTGTTATTGCATTAAATAAGAGTTTAAAGTTTTTCTCTTAGACTGAAATAGTTTTGTTTTTGTTTTGTTTTGGGGCCATACCCGGCAGTGCTAAGGGTTACTTACTCCTCACAGGCTCGGGGGACCATGTGGGATGCCAGAGATTGAACCCAGATCAGCTGTGTACAAGGCAAACACCTAACCCACTGTGCTATCACTTTGTCCCCTGAAATAGTTTTTATTAGCTTATAATCTTTGATGCCTGTTCTAATTTAAATACAATTTAGATGTATCACAATTTAGATACTTTTATGAATCATATTGAAACACAAGAGAGTTCTGAGTCTTATATAACTAGCTTAAACTAAACTTTTGCTGCATAATTTAAGAGCGTTTTATTTATTTATTTATTTGGTTTTTGGTCCATGCTCAGGGGTTACTTCTGGCTCTGGACTCAGGAATTACTCCTGGTGATGGTGCTCAGGGACCATATGGTATACTAAGGATTGAACAGGTTGGCTACGTGCAAGGCAAATGCCCTACGTACTGTACTATCACTCTAGTTCCTTAAGAGTCACTTAATAGGTAACTCAAGAGAACATTTTAAGTTTTGTCTTTAAATTTTGCAATTTTATTTTATATTTATTTATTTGATTTTTGGGTCACACCCAGCAGCGCTCAGGGGTTACTCCTGACTCCACGCTCAGAAATTGCTCCTGGTATATTCGGGGGACCATATGGGACGCCGGGATTCTAACCAATGACCTTCTGCATGAAAGGCAAACGCCTTACCTCCATGCTATCTCTCCGGCCCCAAATTTTACAATTTTAAAAAGTTTGGGGAGGGTATGGTGCTTGTGGACTGTTCTGAGCTGGCGGTGGGACTCTGGCATGCAAAGGCAGGTGCTTCAGTCCTTTGGGCCATACCTAGTAATGCTCAGGAGCTATTCAAAGCATGTGTTCAGGCCTTCAAGTTATCTCCCTGCCTTTCAGACCAGATCTTGTCATCTTTGGGGGAATTTTTTCTACTGAGAGACAACCACAACTACAGTAGACAACTACTGTAACTACTGAGAGATCACAATAATATATATATATATATATATATATATATATATATATATATATATATATATATATATATATCTTCATATTGAATTTTCTTCTGGTACTTTTATTTCTTTTTTTGGACCATAATTGCATGCTTGGGCTCCTCTGACTCTGTATTTGGGGGGAACCATGCAGATCTAGATTAAAACTGCAGTGCAAGCTCCTAAACCCTATTCACCTCTCTAACCCTCTAGCCAACTTGAGTTATTTTGTTTTATTTTGGTTTTAGGGTACATTCAGTGGTACTCAGTGCTTACTCCTGGCTCTAGCATTAGGAATCACTCCTAGCGGGGGTTGGGAGATCATATAGGGATCCAGGGATCATACCCAGCTTGGCTGCATGCAAAGGAAGTACCTTATCCACTCTACTACCTCTCCAGCCTCCACTTAAGTCCTTAATATCAGAACTTAATTAAAAGCAAATTGAAAATACTCCCTACCATTTAATGGAAGGATATTTCTGACTCCTGACCATCTTTGTGACAGATATTATGAGTTCATTTTTAAAATGTTCTTTAGTGGGCTAAAGAGATAGTACAGCAGATAAAGTGCTTGCCTTGCACATAACTCACCTGGGTTCCATCTCCAGCACTCCATTTAGTCCCCTGAGCCTGCCAGGAGTGATCCCTGAACACAAAGCCTGGAGTTAGCTTCGAAAATAGCTAGATATGTTCCCCCCTCCAAAAGAAATGTTCTTTAGGATTAGAGGGAATGTAAAGTATGCTTTGCATGTAGCCAGCCTTATTTCAATCCTGGGCACCACATATGGTCTTCTGAACATAGAAGTAACCCAGGTGTGACCCAGAAAAAAGCAAAAGTAAGTAAATAGGGTAGGGGCTAGATAGAGTACAGTGGGTAGGGCTCTTGCCTTGCATGCAGCCAACATAGGTTCAGTCCACCACATCCCATATAGTTCCCCAAACACTAACAAGTAATTCCTGAGTATCAGGAATTACTGAGAACTTCTGAGTCTGGTCCCCTCCCCCAAAACATTTATTCTATTTTGATTGTTTGTTTGTTTTTTTGAGTCAGGAGTTACTCCTGGCTCTGCACTCAGAAGTTGCTCCTGGCAGGCTCTGGGAACCATATGGGATGCCGGGAATTGATGGTTTTTTGAGTCACACCTGGCTGCGCTCAGGAGTTACTCCTGGCTCTGCACTCAGAAGTTGCTCCTGGCAGGCTCTGGGAACCATATGGGATGCCAGGAATTGAACACTCATCTGTCTTGGGTCAGGTGCATGCAAGGCAAATGAACTATCACTGTACTACCACGCTGGCCCATTTTTTTCTATTTTGAGATTATAATGTTTTTGCATCGACAGATATTACTACACCTAAGTGTCTAGTCACATTGGACAAAGTAAATTCTGGTCATATGTCATTTAAAAATGGACTGTCTTCTACTCTGCATTAATTGGTGTGGGCTGGAATAAGAATAGCTAATCAGAAAGCTTCACAGCTGAGGCCAGCGTGGTGGCGCTAGAGGTAAGGTGCCTGCCTTGCCTGCGCTAGCCTAGGATGGACTGCGATTCGATCCCCCGGCATCCCAGATGGTCCCCCAAGCCAGGAGCGATTTCTGAGCGCATAGCCAGGAGTAACCCCTGAATGTCACCGGGTGTGGCCCAAAAACAAAAAAAAAGAAAGAAAGAAAAGAAAGCTTCACAGCTGATTCACACAGATTCTGTAAATCTGAACATTAGAGATGTCCAGACATAGGTCTGTGTGCGAAGACATTGCTAGGCTCTTCTTTGTGGTTTCTTCCTGTGTTTTAAAATTCTAATCTCATCAGAATTTTTCTGTCTGATGACTTTCATTTAACTTGCTTTTGTATTTCTATTTGTAAGATGAAAATAATGTTATCTCAGAAGGACATTGAAATATGTATATGAAAGTATTCCAAGCACTTTGGTAAACCACAACAACCAAAACTATTCATAGATACAGATAAAAATATAGCAATCAAGGAGCCAGAGTCATAGAATAGAGGGTCAGGTGCTTTGCACACACCCAACCCCATTTCAATCTCTGGCACTTCATATGATCCCCTGAGCCTCTCCAGGAGTGAGAAAGTGAGAATCCTTAGTACAGGGCCTGGAATACTGCCAGTTTTGTGTGTGTGTGTGTGTGGGTGGGTGGGTGGGGGGAGTCATGACAATCCTTTGTTTCACCCGAGGGTCCCAAATTTATTTGGGAACTGCATCAAAGAAAACCAATTTGTGCCCCTAGGAACCTTCCTTATGTAAGTGAGCAAACAGTATGTCCCCCCTTCCTCCAGTTACACACAGAGGCCATCATCAACTATGGGTAACATTAGAATAGTATACTGTTCCATTAATTTTTTAAAAGCCAGGCGGAAAACCAGAAGTGATAGTCTCTAACTTCAGCCTTTTTATATAAAATGTGTATTAATGTGCTAAACCATAAAAACATTTTAAATTTATTTTGCATTTCAGTGTGGAAAATTACATATGCACACTCTCATCACCATTTGTCTTCTAGGCATTCACGTCCCCAAGCGCATTCTTCAGCCTCAGGTAATAAATTTGCAAACACCTTTAAAAAATGCCATCTAAATAAGTGAACTGGGAAACAGTTGAAAATAAATATAAATAAAAGCATTCAGGGGCCGGCACGGTGGCGCTACAGGTAGGGTGTCTGCCTTGCCAGCGCTAGCCTAGGACGGACCGCGGTTCAATCCCCCGGCATCCCATATGGTCCCCCAAGCCAGGAGCGACTTCTGAGTGCATAGCCAGGAGTAACCCCTGAGCGTTTTTGGGTGTGGCCCAAAAACCAAAAAAAAAAAAAAAAGCATCGTGTTTTTTTGTTTCTGAAATATTCTTTACATATATATACACATATATATATATACACGCACTAAAATGTTAGTCTTGTTTCTTTATGCTTGTTTTTTTAATTGGTCTCTTTAATTCTCCATACTTTTCTTAGTGCTATTAATGAACCCACAAATATATGAGATCTGTTAAATTGCTATAAGCTAAAATTCATTGCATGGTTTCAGTGACTTTTTCTTTTGTTTTGTTGAAGGAGGAATTAGAAGGTCTTCATCTATGTCTTATGTTGATGGCTTTATAGGAACATGGCCCAAAGAGAAAAGGTAAATAAGAAAATTAGTATATTTTCCTTGGCATCCCATATGGTCCCCCTAAGCCAGGGGCAATTTCTGAGTGCTTAGCCAGGAGTAACCCCTGAGCATCAAACGGGTGTGGTCCAGGGGAAAAAAAAAAGAAGTATTCTTTTTACTTTTTTTGTTGTTAGCAAAATTGCTCTAGGCTTTGACTAGTACTTAAGTTTTAAAAGGGCAGGGGCCAGGCCGTGGTGCTAGAGGTAAGGTGCCTGCCTTGCCTGCGCTAGCTTTGGATGAACCGAGGTTCGATCCCCCGGTGTCCCATATGGTCCCCCAAGCCAGGAGCGACTTCTGAGTGCATAGCCAGGAGTAACCCCTGAGCGTCACGGGTGTGGCCCAAAAACAAAACAAATGAAAGGGCAGCACATTGGCAGATAATAGAGACAGAGGGGCTAAAGTTAATGCAAGTTTGAAGCTTGACTTACGTATAAATCCAAATAATTGGGGGAAGCCATCAAGTGTGATGCCCCACTCGGCTCTGCTTGGAGTGCTCAAGTGTGCCATGTTACCAGGGTTGAGCACCGACATCAACTACATGCAAAGCAAGTGACTTAGCCCTGTCCTGTCTCTTGGGTTCCTCAAATAGTTATTACTTATCAGTAATTTAAAAAGCATTTCTTTTCTGTGATTATTTAAGTTGTTTCTTTTTTTTAGATCATCGGTGCATGGAGTTTCATTTGATATTTCTTTTGACAAAGAAAGTAGTGTACAGAAACCCACTCCAAACCGTGGAATCACTCGTTCTATTAGTAATGAAGGACTTACCACGAGTAATCGTGCATCTAAACACATTAGGAAAAATTTGTCCTTTAAGCCAGTAAATGGAGAAGAGGAAGCAGAAAGCATTGAAGAAGAACTTAACATAGACTGTCACAGTGACCTCAAATCTTATGTGCCCCATAATAGGAATAATATAAATTCTAATGAGAATATTCGTTACAAGGTTCCAAATGGAGCTTTGCAAAATAGAATACTTCTTGATGAGTTTGGCAATCAGGTTGAGACACCAAGCATTGAAGAAGCACTACAGATAATTCATGATACTGAAAAATCTCCTCATACCCCTCAGCCAGACCAAATTGCTAATGGCTTCTTTCTTCATAGCCAGGAAATGAGTATCCTAAATTCAAATATCAAGCTAAATCAATCTAGTCTTGATAACATCACTGAAACAAAAGGTGCCTTGAGTCCCGTAACTGATAACACTGAAGTAGACACTGGAATCCATGTCCCTTCGGAAGATATTCCTGAGACTATGGATGAGGATTCTTCTTTGAGAGATTATACTGTAAGTTTAGATTCAGACATGGACGATGCATCAAAATTTCTTCATGATTATGATGTCCGAACCAGCAACCCCAGAGAATCTTTGAGTCCTTGTCCAAGTACTGTAAGTACCAGGTCACAGCCAGGCAGCAGTGCTTCATCTAGTTCTGGAGTTAAAATGACAAGCTTTGCCGAACAGAAGTTCCGGAAACTAAATCATACCGATGGGAAAAGCAGTGGGAGCAGCTCTCAAAAAACAACACCCGAGGGCTCTGAACTTAATATTCCTCATGTGGTCGCTTGGGCTCAAATTCCAGAAGAAACAGGCCTTTCTCAAGGACGAGACACTACCCAGCTATTGGCCTCTGAAATGGTGCATCTGAGGATGAAGCTAGAAGAAAAGCGACGTGCTATAGAGGCCCAGAAGAAGAAAATGGAAGCTGCTTTTACCAAACAGAGGCAGAAAATGGGAAGGACAGCATTTCTGACTGTGGTGAAAAAGAAAGAAGGAATTTCTCCTCTTCGAGAGGAAGCAGCCGGTGCAGAAGATGAGAAAGTATATACCGATCCAGCAAAAGAGAAGGAGCCACTGAAAGCTAATGGACAGAGGAGCAAATCTCTGGCTGACATCAAAGAAAGCATGGAGGTTCCTCAGGCCAAGTGGCTAAAGTCTCCAACAACACCTGTGGATCCGGAGAAGCAGTGGAACTTGGCAAGTCCCACAGAAGAAACCTTAAATGAAGGAGAGATCTTAGAATATACCAAGTCCATTGAGAAGTTAAATTCATCCCTGCATTTTCTGCAACAAGAAATGCAGCGCTTGTCACTTCAGCAGGAGATGTTGATGCAGATGAGAGAGCGAGAACAGCAGTCATGGGTGATCTCACCTCCCCAGCCCTCTCCACAGAAACAGACTCGGGAGTCAAAGCCTTCCCGGCAACCCGGAGTTTCCTCGACCATTGCTTCCTTCTCCTCAGACTCCCCTCGGCCCACTCACCCATCGCCACAGTCTTCTCACAGAAAGAGCGCCTCTTTTTCCACTAAAAATCAAAGGACTCCAAGGCCAAATGACTTAAAAATAACACCTTTGAATCGAACATTGACACCCCCGAGGTCTGTGGATAGTCTTCCTCGGTTAAGGAGGTTTTCACCCAGCCAGGTTCCTATTCAGACTAGGTCCTTTGTATGTTTTGGGGATGATGGAGAACCTCAGATAAAGGAATCTAAACCAAAGGAGGACGTGAAAAAAGAGGAGTTGGACTTCAGAGAGACTCCAGAACAGCATCTACAAAACACAGAGGAAAAGGAGCCCAAACCCCGTGAGTCAACAGTGTCTGAGGTCCTCTCGCAACCTGTCACAGAGACAGTCCGTCTGACACCAAATGAGGACCAGCTGAATCCCCCCACAGCACCACTGAAACCTGTTTTCCCACCCACTGCTCCCAAGAATGTTAATCTAATAGAAGTTTCCCTCTCGGATTTAAAACCCCCTGAAAAGGCTGATGTGTCTATTGAAAAGGAGGATGGAGAAAGTGATAAAGAACAATGTGATGAAGAGCAGAAAGTCTGCTGCGGGTTCTTTTTCAAGGTAACTGCCTACGTGATTCTAGGCATCTCTGGGTTTTTAATTAACTTGATGACTTTTCTTTCTTTTTTTTTTTTTTTTTTTTTTTGGTTTTTGGGCCACACCCGGTGATTCTCAGGGGTTACTTCTGGCTATGCGCTCAGAAGTCGCTCCTGGCTTAGGGGACCATATGGGACGCCGGGGGATCGAACCGCGGTCCATCCAAGGATAGCGCAGGCAAGGCAGGCACCTTACCTCTAGTGCCACCGCCCGGCCCCGATGACTTTTCTTAGAAATATTTTTTGTCGAAACTCTAGTCTACTATGAATTTTAAACTAGATATCACTAAGTCTGATACCACATTAATCACACTCTGGGGGGATGGAGGCCAGAGAGATAGCACAGCGGTAGGGCATTTGCCTTGCGAGCATCTGATCCAGGACAGATGGTGGTTCAAATCCCGGCATCCCATATGGTCTCCTGAGCTTGTTAGGAGTGATTTCTGAGCACAGAGCCAGGTGTAACCCTGAGTGCTGCCGGGTCTGACCCAAAAACAAACAAACAAACAAACAAACAAAAACACTCAGAGAAATAGCACAGTGATAGGGCATTTGCCTTGTATGCAGCCAACCCAGGACAGATCTGGGTTCGATCCCCAGCACCCCATATGGTCCCTTGGTGGGTCCCTCCCCTCCAAAAAAAGACACTGATTTCTAGCATAGATATATCTCCATTACAACCATGGTATAAATTCCTAAATACTGTTCTTGCTATTCTACTTCCTTTCTCACTTTCAAATAAGCCTTTTAAAAATTAAGCTACTCTGTGGGGTTGGGGTATAGCATGGCTCTTGTGTATAAGGCTTGTTCCTGGCACCTTAAAAAAATTAATCTAGGGGCCGGAGAGATAGCATGGAGGTATGGCATTTGCCTTGCATGTAGAAGGTCGTTGGTTCAAATCCCGGCATCCCATATAGTCCCCCGAGCCTTCCATGAGCAATTTCTAGGTGCAGAGCCAGGAGTAACACATGAACACAGCTGGGTGTGACCCAAAAACCAAAAAAAAAAATTTAAGGGGGGCTGGAGAGATAGCATGGAGATAGGGCTTTTGCCTTGCATGCAGAAGGACAGTGGTTCGAATCCCGGCATCCCATATGGTCCCCTCCCTGAGCTTGCCAGGAGCAATTTCTGAGAGTAGAGCCAGGATTAACCCCTGAGTGCTGCCGGGTATGAAAATTTTTAATCTAAGGGGTCTGAGCGGTGGTGCAAGTGGTAAGTAAGGCATTTGCCTTGCAAGCGGATAACCTAGGACGGACCGTGGTTCCATCCCCTGACATCCCATATGGTCCCCCAAGCCAGGGGTGATTTCTGAGCGCATAGCCAGGAGTAACCCCTGAGCATCACTGGATTTGGCCCCCCCCCCCAAAAAAAAAAACAAAAAACAGACAAACAGAAAAAGAATCTAAGAGTTATATTCAGTTGGCAATTTGTGAAAAATTCACAACTTGACATTACCATTACATATTACATGGAAGTATATTTTGGCATGTTAATGTTGTAAACATTTTCCCTTATATAGTTGTTTTGTTTCCTTTTTATGGTCCTTTTTTTTAGGGGGGGTGGGAACCACACCAGTGTTCATGATTCATTCTTAGTGGAGCTCAGGACCCAGGGTGATTGCTCATAAAGCCCTTTGTACTGTTATGTTCTATCTTTTAGCTGTATTAGCACTTATTAAATTGTAGATAATTCGCCATCTAACGGAGGGGTTTTTGGAGGGGGGCGGTTGGAGCACTGCTCCTGGTGACATCGAACCAGACCAGCAGTATCAGAGATCATCAGAGCCTCAGTAATGCTCAGGAGTCACTGTCTAGTTTTTGTTTTGTTTTGTTTTATTTTTTGGTTTTTGGGCCATACTCGTTTAACGCTCAGGGGTTACACTTACCTTACCTTACCTTACCTCTAGCGCCACCTTCCCGGCCCCCACTGTCTAGTTTTTAAATTCCTTGCGAAAGGAAGCAAAAGGAAAATAATGTAATCAGAGTTGACCATATGCAAGGCAAGTGCCTTAACCCCTAGATTGTCTCCCAAGCCCCTAAAATCCTGGCTTCTTGGCTGGGCTTCCTGTTCTTCCCTTCTTCAGTCTACTGCTTGGGATCACTGCTCTCAGTCTATCTTCAGTGACATGCTTTCTTTTTTTTTTTTTTTGTTTTTTTTTTTTTTTTTTTGTGGTTTTTGGGTCACACCCGGCAGTGCTCAGGGGTTACTCCTGGCTTCATGCTCAGAAATTGCTCCTGGCAGGCACGGGGGACCATATGGGACGCCGGGATTCGAACCGATGACCTTCTGCATGAAAGGCAAATGCCTTACCTCCATGCTATCTCTCCGGCCCCAGTGACATGCTTTCTTATGAAGTATCTCAGATTTGAGTGGAGAGATAATACAGTGGTTTAAAGGCATTTTTAGAAGAATTGTATAGAATGTGTCTATTTTCTCTTCAGAGAAAAACTTTAGTATATAATTCAAAACCTTCATGCACTTCCAGACGCATCATGAAGGGCCCGGGTTTCTCAGTGGTGGAGCATTTGCCTTATACCAAGAGATTTTGGATCTGAGCTCCAGCACTCCTTCCCCAGCTCACCCCCCACCCCCAAATAAAATTTTAGGGCTCCCAAACTGATGTTTTTTATATGGTGATTCTTAAATAACTTCCAAGATTTTGAAAGTATGAGTAAAGTAAGTGGTCTGTGTTGGTTATCGATCTGTTGGCCATTTTCCCTGAGGACAATTCCTGCAGCAGCTAAATGACCTCCAGTGACCCCACTGAGTCACTCTGCCTTGCCTGTCTGTGAGATTGAAGCTCCCAGACCAAAACTCCCACCCCATCTGTCACAGATACCTCATTAGTCTGGAATGGACCCACTTTATCCCACCCTCCAGGCTTCAAGGTTGCTTTTGGTATTCAAGGGCCCCCCATTTCCCAATGAAACTAATGCATTCCTTACTCAAGCCCCTTACCCAATATATGTGCCTTTGGTTTTGGTTTCTGAATAGCAATATTTATAACCAAGGGTCAGATGCCATTGCTTCACTTCCTAATTTCAGTAATGTGGGGCTGGGAGATAGTACAATTGGTAAGGCATTTGTCTACCATCCAGCTAACCCAAATCCAATCCCCAACATCCATATATCTACTGAGTACCACAATGCAGAGCCAGGAGTAATCCTTGAGCACTGCCATGTGTGGCAAAAAAAAAAAAAAAAATCTGACTTCTGTAATGCTGTCATGCATGGTGGAGTTGGAGTAAGAGCAAACAGATATTCAAATTTCCACTTATAAGAGTAAGCACTAACTTTTGTGGAAAAGCTGAGAATATTGGTACCTAAAATTTTCATCTTTTTCAATGAAATTCATTCTTAGGATGACCAAAAGGCAGAAAATGATATGGCAATGAAACGGGCAGCTTTGCTGGAGAAACGATTAAGAAGGGAAAAAGAGACTCAGCTTCGAAAACAGCAGCTAGAGGCAGAAATGGAGCATAAGAAAGAGGAGACAAGGTACTGAAAACTACTGTGTCATTTCTGAGACATGGCATTACAGTGCTTGAGGAGAGAACTGCTGAATATGTTCTTGACACAGGGCTTTGTTCATTTTTCAGAGATGTTTGAGCTGTGTGTATGTTCCCAGCTGAAATAATGCCAATGTTTATGTGTACTAGAAATTTATTTGAACAAATTATTATCGGTTTTTATGGGTTTTAGACCTTGAAAAGTAAGTTCTCTGGAAATTTTGATTTAAATTGACTTCACTGGGGTCGGAGAGATAACATAGCAGTAGGGTGTTTGCCTTGCATGCACCAAACCCGGAATGGCCCGGTTCCAATTCTGGCATCCCTTGTGGTCTCTCAGCCTCCAGGGGCGATTTCTAAGTGTAGAGCCAGGAGTGACCCTTTGAGTGCTACTGGGTGTGGTCCAACAACCAACCAATTAGTCATTTGATAAACACATAGAGTTTAAAAAAGAAATTAAAAAAATAAAGTAACTTCACTGAAGGCTGGGAGTACGGCTCAGTGGTAGAATATTTGCCTTGAATGTGTAAGCCCTGGGCTCACTTCCTAGCACTACAAAAAAAAAATTTTTTTCTGGGTTTTATGCATACACACAATATTTTCTTAGTGGATATTTAATGGAGTGTGTGTCTGTGAATTATTGACTTAAATTATTTCATTTAAGGTGGCCCACTTATGGTGTTAAAATACAATTTTCTCTCTTATATCAAATATATTCTCCTTGGAACACAGAATAAGAAATTTCCATTTGGTTTTTTAGGCGTAAAACTGAGGAAGAACGTCAGAAGAAAGAAGATGAGAGGGCACGCAGAGAATTTATTAGGCAGGAGTATATGAGGCGCAAACAACTGAAACTAATGGAAGATATGGACACCGTAATCAAACCCCGTCCACAAGTAACAAAACCAAAAAAACAGCGTCCCAAGTCTATTCACAGAGATCATATTGAATCCCCAAAAACACCAATAAAAGGTCCTCCAGGTAACGCAGTTCATTGTGAAGAATCTGTTCATCATTAAGCACCATCCTGGCTGTACTTATTTGATGGTCCTTCAATATGCTAAATTGAACACACTTGGAATTGTGTGTGCTCCATATTTGGAGAACCAGAATGAGCAAGTGAGAGTATTATGTATGCATGCATATATATTCAGTAGAATAAACATGAATGCTAAAACAAAACCACTTAAAATACTAACCTATAATGGAAATGTGGCCTCATGGTAATCCCTGCATTATTACCTACCATTTCTAAGCCTGTAAGTCTGTATGAACTCCATCTTTTATTAAAACTAGATGTCATGGGGCTGGAGTGATAGGACCATAGGTTGCTATTTGCCTTACCACCCAGGCTCAATCCCCAGCACATCATATGGTCCCCTGAGCACAGGGCCAGGAGAAAATCCTAACTATTGCCAGATATGGTCCAAAAGGAAAAGGAAAAGAAAAACCTAGACATCATGGAAACTTTCAAAGAATTCCTATATTGTTAAAATTGAAGAGAAGTAACATAACATTTAACTTCTTGTAAAGAAATCTTCCCTTTTGGGACATTGAAATTGTTTGATATATATATATATATAGGCTTAAGTTAAACAGTTTTCCATCTAGAAATCAGATATTCATAAATATTCTTCATTCTTTTTATTCTTTTATAATTCATTCTCATTTATTTTTGTTAATATTTTTAACTTCATTAAATGGCCAGGTTCATGTCTGACATTGTTACTTGCCTGGTGGCATAGATCCTAACAGCAATTTGTTTAGTTATTATTTATTTCCAGCTTCCTTACTAATCTTAAATAAATTGTACATATATGCATATATGAATGCATATCATGTGTTTAAATTAATAGCAAAGATGGAAAATTCATTTTCATATGCTGGTGTTGCATAATGAACAGACTGTTTTCTGGTTATTTTTCACTTAGAAATTTTGTTTCTCTTCAGGATCATTCATTTATTGTGGGTTTTTTTGTTTTTTTTTTTTTCAGTCTCTAGCCTTTCCTTGGCATCCCTGAACACAGGCGACAGTGAGAGTGTGCAAGCAGGGAGGCGGACACCAAGGTAATTCCAGAAGAGAGGTGTTTTCATAGAAAAGATCGTTTCCTGTAAATATTTTGTGATGAATTAATTTTAATCATATTTTATGTGCTTTGCTGGCTCAGTTTGGGTTTCTTTTAATATACAAAAAGGTCTGTTCAATTTTCAGTGTTAATTTTAGATTTATTGGCATAGATAAGATGCTTTTTATAAACTTTACCACAGTAACAGTAACTCTAAGTCAGTAATTGTTAAATGATGTGATAAAATCATAGCCTGTAGAAATAGGAACTATATCAGCTTCTATAGCTTATTTCTCACCAAGTAGAGTTTCTTCCCTTAGAATAATTACAGTGCTTGCCTGTGACCTAGGAAAGATCTTTGTTTTTTTTCTTTTGGGGCCACATACAGTGGTCCTCTGAGCACATTGCTTGAGATTACACCCAGTAGTACTCTGGATACCATGCAGTGCCAAGGATCAAAAGGCAAGCATTCCAGCCCTTTGAGCTATCTCCCTGTACAGTAGGATCTCTTTTATCTTCTCTTTATCTCTAGAATATATCTCAAAAACTAAAAAAAAAATCAATGTTTTATTATTTTACTAGTGTAAATGTAAAATTCATATCTTAAAAACAAAATTTTTTAGGAGTAATATTTCAGCAGGTAGGGGATCAAGCTTAAAAGTGCTGTCCCTCCTTCAATCTCCAGCATTCCATATGGTCCCTTAAGCCTGCCAAAAGTAATCTCTGAGCACTGCCAGGTGTGACTCAAAAAGAAACAAAACAAGCAAAAATGGTACTTTAATTAAAAATGCTAAATTACCAAATGTGATTGAACCAGAGTTTGAACCTGAGCCAGTGCCCTACCCATTGTACTATTGCACAGGCCTTGTTCTTCACTTTTATGCTTCTATGTTGGTACTGGTTAGTACTTTCACATATACCTATCCTTCTGGTCTCTAAATATTCTTACTTTATTCAAAAATCAATATTTTTAATTGGTTTTTGGGCCACATCCAGTGGTGCTTAGGGGTTACTCCTGGCTCTGCACTCGGAAATTGCACCTGGCAGGCTCGGGTGACCATATGGGATGCCGGGAGTTGAAGCCAGGTTCATCCTTGGTCAGCTGTGTGCAAGGCAAATGCCTTACTGCTGTGCTGTCTCTCTGGCCTAAAGATCAACATATTTTATTTGTTCTTTAGATCAGAGTCTGTCGAAGGTTTCTTATCTCCAAGTCGTTGTGGCAGTCGAAATGGAGAGAAGGACTGGGAGAATGCATCCACGACGTCTTCTGTGGCTTCAGGGACAGAATACACAGGTTCGTGTCTGCATGCTTTCATTTCACACTAATGTGAGATCTGACCTGAGCCAAAGGAAGTTTCAGGGCCACACCTCAGAACTGACATGTGCGGCCAGTCAGAAACAGTGCACCCATTTCAGGTCATGTTCCCACTTCGGGAGGGTGTGACTTGTCCCACAAGAACTAAAATCAGGAGTATTCTCATTCCTCTCCTCCTCTCTTCAAAATGCTCTCCTCTCTGCCATACGGTTTGGGTCTGAAGAAGTCTTAGAGAAATGCCATCATAATATAATACCTACGTCTGCAGCACTGAAAAATGCACAGTGTGCAAAGAGCAATCTTTCTCTCTCCCACACACTAACTCACTCATATTATGTACATCTTATTAAAACATCTAAGAGGCTCTAAAAAGTAAGAAGAAAGAAAGCAGTGGTTCTAGGAGGACATCAGTCTCCTGTCAGGTCCTCTTCTAACCTTTGGATAGACATTTGTGAGATAAAGCAAACTGAAGATGAGAGGGTCAGTCAAGTTTACAGAAGGGAAGCAGAGCTAGTTAAAAACTCAGAGGACTGTTCGATCCCGGGTTTCGGCACCAAAAAAAAAAAAAAAAAAAAAAGCTCAGAGAGGGGCCGGGCGGTGGCGCTAAAGGTAAGGTGCCTGTCTTGCCTGTGCTAGCCTTGGACGGACCGCGGTTCGATCCCCCGGTGTCCCATATGGTCCCCCAAGCCAGGAGCAACTTCTGAGCACATAGCCAGGAGTAACCCCTGAGCGTTACCGGGTGTGGCCCAAAAACCAAAAAAAAAAAAAAAAAAAAAAAAAAGCTCAGAGGACTGGAGTATAGGCCTACCATGCAGAAACAGTCAGGTTTGGTCCTCAGCACCACAGGATCCCTTGAGCACCATCAGTGCAGCCCTGCACTGCCTACCAATCCCCGTTGCCTCCCCCCCTCAAATGTAGTGAAGCAGGAGAAGAAATGAGAGCTATGAGCAGGGAGTATGGGAGAAGAACAAGTGCTCCCGAGCTGCTGTACGTGCCGTGCAGTTTCCCTGTGAGGCCAGAGAGCTTAGTTGCTCCTTTCACCCTAAGCCTCATGCTAGGGCTCTCAGGACCTTCCCAAGTCATCACAGATTTTTAAGATCAGAATTGGACTATGGGGCCAGAGAGATAGCATGGAGATAGGGCATTTGCCTTGCATGCAGAAGGATAGTGGTTCAAATCCCGGCATCCCATGTGGTCCCCCGAGCCTGCCAGGAGCTATTTCTGAGCGTAGAGCCAGGAGTAAATCCCTGAGCACTGCTGGGTGTGACCCAAAACCAAAAAAAAAAAAAAAAAAAACCAGAACAAACAAACAAAAAGAATTGGGCTATATTCCTTTCTCTTTGAGGGGATAAAGTAGGGGAGGCTTTTTGGCTTTTGGGCCATATCTAGTCATGTTCAAGGATTACTCCTGGCAGACTCAAGGGACCATATAGGATGCTGAAGATCAAACTGGGGTGCAAGACAATGTACCCTTCCACTGTACTATTGCACCAGTCCCAAACTAGATTTCCTTTAAAACTCTGCACTTATTTGCTCATGTATCCCAGCCACTCATTGTTCTACACCTGCATTTCCTGCTGACTCAAGCTGATTGTTAAATTTTCAGGCATTAAGAAGCTGTAAACTTTACAGTGTAGAGACTTTGTAGCTTAAAATCAGCCATGGTAAAGGTAATTTCTACCACAGAAGTAAGTAAATACAAACTAGGGCTAATTTTTTTTGTTTCTTAACCTCAGAGTGGTTTTAATGAGTAAATGCCTTGCACATAGGGTTTAATCCTCAGCTTTTCCTATAAGCTCCCCCAGCACCACCACAATGACCACAAATGACCCCTGAGCACAGAGCAGGAGTAAGCCCTGAACACAACTTCAGGCCCAAAAACCAGGGCCCAAGCAGTAGTATAGCAGGTAGGGTGCTTGCTTTGTTTGTACCTTGCACATGACTGACATGGATTCCATCCCCAGAACCTCGTATAGTCCAAGCCTGCCAGGAATAAGTCCTAATCACTACCAGCTGTGGTTAAAAAAAAAAAGACCATATAGTGGTTTCTTAGTTTGTTCCTTTATAGAGTAAGCACAGCTCTTCCCTTCATGAGAAGCATTCATGGAGTAAAGCAGATTATACTGTTATTCCATGTGTGAGTTGCAGTGCCCCAGAATAAATGCCAAAGACTGCTTATATTCTATTGACCAAGAAGTCGCACTGATGAAATGCTAAAACAAAGGAGGAATAGAAGAAAAAGATGAAGGGATTTTTTTTTTCTAAAATAAGTGATGGGCTCTGGTTAGATGGGCTCATGCCTGATGCACATAGGCCTCATGGCACTCTTCTCCCAAGGAAAGGTAACGAGCCACAGTAGGATTTACCATACTAGACTTGGGAAAGAAGGGGAGAGAGTAGTGTGTGTGATGGAGATGACTGTTCTAGCTCTGTGTTCCCCAGCACTCGCAGACAGCCAAGGAAGCATCCTCAAGATGGCCCCTATGTGGGTAAAGCACAGCCCCCGTGGCCCACGGTACAGACTTAAGTTTTTTATTACAGTGTAAGGGGACCATCAAAACATTATTAAATAGGCACAGTAGTTCTGACTTGGTTGTGTTATTTTCATTCTTGTCCCATTCTTACTTTAGGACCAAAGCTCTATAAAGAGCCCAGTGCAAAATCTAATAAGCATATCATACAAAATGCATTAGCTCATTGCTGTTTGGCTGGCAAAGTAAATGAAGGTCAGAAGAAAAAAATATTGGAGGTAAGTGTTTTTGCATAACAGTTCAATTTGGCAACATTCTCAGACTATCCTATCAGAGTTTTCTGTTTATTCAAAAAAAAATCCTCTTTCGGCTCCCTGAATTTCAGTGGTAGATATAAAAGAACTATGACTTTAATTATTAGATTGAGTTATTAGTTCATACCCAGATAGACTTCTGGAAGACTACAAACTTAGTTAGAGATTACAAATTTAGATGATATAAAATTATAAATGATTAGTCACTTATTTAAACTTATTAGATGTTCACTGATTTTCCTCATTATAAAAATTAAAAGTATTTTGCTTTTACAATATGTATCTTATTTTTTACTAGTAAAGAATTTACATTTTAAATTGTTATCAAACTTGACCAAGCATTTAAGAAAGTATATAAACTTGGGGCTGGAGAGATAGCATGGAGGTAAAGCGTTTGCCTTTCATGCAAGAGGTCATCGGTTCGAATCCCAGCATCCCATATGGTCCCCTGTGCCTGCCAGGAGCAATTTCTGAGCATGGAGCCAGGAGTAACCCCTGAGCACTGCCGGGTGTGACCCAAAAACCACAAAAAAAAAAAAAAAAAAAAAAAAAAAGAAAGTATATAAACTTGATGGGAAAAAAAGATTTTTAATTTTGTTGTTATTTTCTTCTAAAGGAAATGGAGAAATCAGATGCCAACAATTTCTTGATCTTGTTCCGGGATTCAGGCTGTCAGTTCCGTTCCTTATATACTTACTGCCCAGAAACTGAAGAAATTAGTAAGTTGACTGGCATAGGCCCAAAATCTATCACTAAAAAAATGATTGAGGGACTTTACAAATATAATTCTGACAGGAAACAGTTTAGCCACATACCTGCAAAAACCTTATCTGCCAGTGTTGATGCAATTACCATCCACAGCCATTTGTGGCAGACCAAGAGACCGGTAACGCCAAAAAAACTCTTACCTACTAAGGCATAGTAGGAGCCAGAGATACTTGCTGAGAACATTTGTAGTGAATTTGCACTTCATCTTTCCTGCCTATTAAGAATGTTTCTAATTGCCAATAAGACTTTGATTCATCGAAACTGGACATTGAACTCAGAGCCAGGAATAACTGGAATGTGGCCCACAGTGTGGAGTGCAGAAAAGTCTCACTGAGGAGGCCGATCGAAGCGATGAAGGGATCAGCCAACAGAGGTTTGTGTCTTTGGGTTCACCTGCTTGGTATTAGATACAGTGAAGCACTGAATTCGTATGGACATTAGTTGGACTTAATTGTTAAAATATGGCTTAGATCACAAATTATGTGTTCCATTGTTGCTTTTTTAACTTTTTAATGCATATATTCATTTTCAGATGGTTTATTTTGCTAATTTTATTTCCTGGGTATTTCTTCTAAGATACCTTTGAATTTTGTTTCATATGGAGCTATTGAGAATCAGAACTATGCCATCATCGGTAACTTGCACCTTTCCTATGATGTTCAGAGAAACACTAGTGTTTGGTTTTACAATAACCCTGTTATAATGGTATTAGGGCACCTGCAAGAATTATTCTGCTAGTATTTACAGTTCTGTATTTTTATTCACACAAGTATTAACATTTCTTCACTAAATAAAAGGAGGAGGTGTTGTAAAGAGCTGCTAGTAGATTCGCTTTAAACCACAAGAGCTTAACCAAGAAAATGTTTAAGTTGCTGATTAAATCAGTTGTTTCTTATACTTCTGACCAACTCAGAACCATTTAGATTGTTGTTGTTGTTTTTTTTTTATGAGAAAAGGCTTTTTATCTCTTTTGAAGCAAGTCACTTTATAAGCTGGCAGGGGTGAATGACACTTTGAGAGTAGTTTTTCGATCTGAAAATGTGAAGACCACCTGCCACTGTTGAAGAGGTCTTTACCATTCTATTTATAACTGATAGAAAAATTATATTTAGAATTTTAAACATGTACAAAGGGCTACATTTTGATTTTCAAGTAGCATCACATTGTTTTATTTCTATTGAGTTTTTCTTTATCGTCCCTTTCAAGTGGAACAGCTTAGAGTAAGTACACACTTGGATCTCCTAAGTGATCTTTGTTCCATTAACAGTGTACACCAGAGGGTTAGTTGGGGAAAAACCTCATTCTCAGGAAAAGACTTGAATGATTACGTGACCCTGTTATGTTTCAGTGTTGTGACAACTGTGTAAGCTTAGGGGGGAGACAGTATTGTTCATAGATGAGATGCAGAGCTTGTTTGCTTTCGTGGGAAGTAGAGACATTAAACACATTTCTCTAATTGTTGTTTAGAGAAATAACTAGTATCTCATATGATGTATTTACTCATTTTTTAAAAAAAGAATAGGATTGAGATGTCCCTGAACTGTACTTTTCTATTATTATTATAAAACCTTTTAGGCATCAGTGCATCTGGATTATCAACATTTTCTCAAATGCTGTCAATATTTTACTGTAATTTATGTTCTTATATTTATGTATATTTGTTAAAACTGTAAAAAAAATTTACAGATTTTTTTCCAATATCTGTGCAAAATATATGTGTAGCTCAAAACTATTTGTGATCTACTGTTTGCATGTAAAAGATCAGGATATGTTACTCCTGCTTTAAGTGCATACATATTGTGTATATAATATTATTGAAATGGGGAATTGTACATTTTGATCTTCCGACAGCAGTTACTATCAGGAGGAAATGGTGATCAGATATATACGTGCTTAGATTAAGACTTGTTTAAAAAAGTAGTGAGTGAACTAATCAAAATGACAAGTAGCAGTCAATTAACTATCCCTTATCATTGCATCTTTACTTGACAATAAAATTGACCCCTAAATATATATTGACAATGGAGAATTTAAATGAAACAGGACAACTCTTTAAAATTCTTAAATTTCTGTGCAAATATGTCTGAAGGGAGGGTATGAGTGCTGCTGCAAAAATGTTCATGGCTTTTAGGATAAAATTTTCTTGATTGATGCAGAAGGAATATGGATATATTTCTCTTTAAGTCTGCATTTTTTTTATTATGGTGCAGCTTTTTAAATTACGTTCTCCAAGTTACACAAATAAAAATTATGTTTATTTTATGGAGACTGGAGAGTGTCACCAACTGTATGGAAATGCTTTGGTGCTTTCATTATTAGAGGTCAGAATAGATGTTTATTCAGAGAAATTTGCCAAACATGTCTTATCCCCATGCAACTTACCCAATTCTGATGTTTGACACCGCTTTGTAGAGTTTTCATTCCTCTTGATTTTCGGTTTGGCTTCCAAATGACTGTTAGAGGTGCTGCTGGCCATTAGAGTGCATGTCGGGCACTGAAGGGCAAGAACGGTGTGGGGGTGCTCCCTCTCCACAGGCTAAGCACTGTGCTGTAACTTTTGTCACACTGGCTATTCCCTGGTACCGTGTAGTTTCCCCCTTTTGTTTGAATAAAAGCATGGCACCAAATGTCTCCTTTTCTGTTTCTTCATCAAATGCAAGCTTCTGTGATATTTGATTTTGATTTTCCTGTCTCCTGCCATACGCTGAACCTTGATTGAATTAGTCATTTGATAATTAAAATAACTTTATGTGCTTAGCTCAGAATATGTAGTGACACATTACATACATTTTGTCCATGTTTTGGTGGGTAATTGTAATTGTACCAATTAGCTCTCTCTACCTTTAAATTTGAATAAGTAACATCTTTCATCTACAGAAATCAATTCTTGGCTGATACTCTGCATGTTTCACTTCGATTTTTGCTAAATCTAACTAAGATCAGAGCAGTTGTTTGTTTTTTGTTTGTTATTTTTTTTAAGATCTTGGGGCTGAAGCAGTAGTACAGCAGATGGGGTGCTTGCTTTGCATGTGGCCAACCCAGGTTTGATCCCTGGTACCCCATGTGGTCTCCCAAGCCCAACAGGAGTGATCCCTGAGCAGAGAGCCTGAAATAAGTCCTGTGCACTGCCAGGTGTCACCCAGAAAGCAAAATAATAATAATAACAAAACCACAAGAAATACCTTCATAAACATATTCCTGGAAACTTCTTAGAGGCCAGAGACAGTGCTGTGGTGAGCAGGGCTCTTGCCATGCTTGCAGCCACCCCAGTTCAAGTTCCATCACTGCTTATCTTTACTTTACCTGCAATCCCTGAAGTAAAGAGCCAGAAGCAAGCCCAAGGCATCTCTGGTGCAGCCCCTCACCCACACATAAAATGCTTTTGTTTTGCTTTTAATTGAATTCTGTTTTGTTTTTTGTACTACACCCTTTGGTGCTTAGAAATTAATCCTGGTAGGACTCTATGGTAGGGACCATAGATGCCAGGGACAGAATCTGCATTGGCAGCATTTAAGGCAAGCACCCTGTCCTTGGTACTACCTCTTCAGCCCCTTTCCTTTTATTTTTGTTTTGTTTTGAGACCACACCTAGCAATCCTCAGGTCACTCTTGACAGGCTTGTGAACATTATGGGGTGCCAGGAAATACCAGTGGTTGCTAAACTTAGTTACTATTCTCAGTATCTTTGAATTGAAGCCACACCCAGTGGTGCTCAGCAGTTATTCCTGGCTCTGAACTTTGGGGGACCACCTGGGATGCCAGGGATTGAACTCAGGTTGGTTGCAAGCAAGGCAAATGCCCTACTGTGCTCTAATCCCAATCCCACACACAACATTTTCAAATGCTTGAAATTATTTTAGGGCTAAAAAAACATAGTACAGGAGGGAGGGCATGTAACTTGTCTGGCATGCAACAGATTCAAACTCCCCACACCACATATGGTCACTCCACCAGAGGTTACACCACCACCAGAGGTTACCCCAGAGCCAAGAATGTCACCAAAACTAAAAAATACTTAGCCTTAGGACTCAGGCAATATTAAAAAGTACAGAGACTGAAGCTATGTGACAGTCGTTAGGATGCTTGTCTTTCATGCAAACTGATGGGAGTTCAATTCCATCAATGGTATCCTAAGCACCAAGTGATGTAGTAATTTCTTGAGTGCACACCAAGAGTATCCCTGAGCATCACCAAGTATGCACCACCACCAAAAAATAAAAAACAAAAACCAGCAACTCGATATTTTAATAAATCACAGTTTTCTTATTATTTTTTATATACCTCTGAGTAAAGGACTCTCAGGACCCTTATGCACCATCACAGTTCCTTCTGTGACTATTCTTGCTAATTCAGACCCTTCAGGTCTTTTGCTTGTGATCTAAGGTGTTCTACCCTCAGCAGGCAGGAACTGTCCTCTGTAATATGGCTTTGTCATGTAAAAGGTTCTGGGATCTGCTTTCTGGAAAGAGGATTATTTGATTTGGTTTTGGTCTTAAGGCCATACTCAAAGTAATGCTGGAGGCACTTTTGGTGGTTCACAGAGGACCCCATACCTGAATGCAAAGCCTGCCCTTACTCTGTTGAGTGTCTCCAGCCTGAAGCCGTGAGTTTCAAAATAACTTTACAGATAAGGTGAGGCTTAATATTGTTGGTGTATTGGGGTGGTTCCAGGAATCATAACAGGGGTCTCATGCATGTAAGGAAAGTGCTTCACCACTGAATCAATTCCTGCCCTGAAGTTATAAATGGCACCCGCCAAGGGCACAAAGCTAACAAGTGGTTCCATCCCAACAGAAGCCTAAGCACCATTTCAGATTTTTACTTTGCCACATTTCTTAAGCTGTTTATAAGCTCTCAGGTAATAAACACACAAAGAGTTGCTGGAGTTTGTTATTCAGTACATTATATTCACTGATAGCATGATTCCTTTGCCTAATGCCATAACTATGTCAGCACATCTGACTAATGTATGCCCTTATAGTCTGGTCCTGGAGTCTGTCACCATGATTGTGGAAACAGATACTGATGCTAAGAAACTTGGTCACAGAGACGGGTCTCCGGAGAGAAAGAGGAAGGACTAGGCTCAGAGGGATTTCCCTGAAAGCTCTGCACTCTAGATGTCAGTGTCATAAATCTGCCATGAGGCATTTTCACCATAAAAGATAAAATAAGGGGCTGGAAGACAGCACAGTCCTGTAAGATGACATCCAACTATTAACCCAAAACAAGGTGTTCCCCCCCTAAATCTCACCTTTGATATGTAAAAGCCCACCTGGATCACTCTGCCCTGCCCCACCCTGGTGGATTTTGTTTCTGGGATAAAAGTGAGTTCTGGCTTTTGGTGAAGGCAGAGAGATGTCCAAGTGAAAAGCAGACTGGCTTCATGGCTCTTTCCTAACTGGCTTAGCTTATTTCTTCACAGCTGCCTTGCTTCTTTAGACTCAATTGCCTAAGGGGTTAGAAACATGGCATGTGGGGTGATCTCACTACTTGCGGATTTTTATTTTACATAGCAGGTAGGAGTTCCCCTTGTACATGCCAAGCCTGGTCTGGACCCCAGCATTCCATATGGTCCCCAGAGCACCACCAGGCATGATCTCTTGAGTAGAGGAGTAGCTTCTGAGCACCACTAGATATGATCCAGAAATCACCAGAAAATTAAAAAGCCACTGTTTATTGCAGGGGTCTTCAAACTTTTTAAAGTGGGGGCCGGATTACGGTCCCTTAGAGAGCTGGAGGGCCGGACTATATGAGCTACTAATTCCTACTCACACTGCACTTATCTTATATAAATAAAATGAAAACCATTTATAAATAAACAGATCACACACCAGTATTTCAATGGGAACTGTGGGCCTGCTTTTGGCTAATGAGATGGTCAATGTCCGGTTCCATATTTGTCACTGCCAGCCGTAACAAATGATGCAAGTGGGCATCAGTTAATCTTGATCTGGTTGGAGATTTCAGATGTTTTATTCTTGAAAAAGTCTGTTCACAGGCATAAGTGCTACCAAAGATGGTTACCATTTTGAGTGCATGGTTCCTGATATTTGGATATGTCACAGAGGGGAGAGATGCATAGAAATTCAAAAGGTTTACTTGACTTAAATGCGTCTTTCAGAGAGTCACAATTCTGCAGTTCAGCCAGTTCCATTTGGTAAATTGTAAGAACATTTTCAATCTCAACAGAAAATGGGTTACGAAAAAGCTGTATAGGACGTTCATGGAGATGAAGCTCTTTGAATCTAAATTGAAACTCCGTTTGCAACAATTCTAGTGAAGCCAGACATGTTTCCTTTGGGAATGCAACCAATGGTTTGTCCGCTGACAGGTTTTGAGTTGTTGGGAGATGACTGAAGTTTTCCTCCTATACTTGTTTGATGAGAAGGCCTAATTTTACTTTAAATGCTTTCACATGCAATGCCGTATCACAGATGAGCGTCCCCTTGCCTTGAAGTTGCAGATTGAAACTGTTGAGTAGCTCTGTTATATCTGTCAGAAAGGCAAGGTGCCATTTCCATTCTGCATCATTGAGCTCTGGTACTTCTTGGTTTTTTGAAAGTAGAAAAGCTGTAATCTGCGGAAGTAAATTATAGAAACATTTCAAAACTCCCTCAACTCAGCCAACAGACTTCTGTGTGGTACAGAACATCTTCATGGGCAACATTTACCTCAGATAGAAATTCCTGAAATTGTCTGTGGTTTAGTGCATGAGTTCTAATGTAATTAACACAAGATACCACAATTTTCATAACAGAGTCCCAATTCAGTGATTTACAACACAGCGCTTGTTGGTGGATGAGGCAGTGTATGGCAATTGGATGAGGATGGTTATGTTTGTCCATCTCTTGTGTAATGTGAGCAATTACTCCTCTCTTAGACCCCACCATACTAGGAGCACCGTCAGTTGTTACACTGACTAGTTTAACCCAGTCCAGCTCCAAACCATTCACAGTTTGGCAAACCTTTTCAAATATATCCACTCCTGTGTTGTACCTTTGATACTTTGCAGTGCAGCAAGCTCTTCTATGACTTCAAAATACTCATTTGTCCCACGCATATAAATGAGAAGTTGGGCAGAATCACGAACATCATTGCTTTCGTCGAGTGCCAAGGAAAAATAGCAAAGTTTATTTGCAGAGTTTGCAAATGGTGCAGCAAATTTTCTCCCATTTCTTCAATCCTTCGTGTCATTGTAACTCCTGAAAGGCTCACTGTACTAAATAAATCGGCCTTCTCCGAACACATCTCTTTGGCAACAGAAATAAGGCATTCTTTAACAAATTCTCCCTCTACAAATGGTTTGCCATTGCGCACTATTAGCTTGGCAACTTGAAAACTTGCCCGCAGTGAGGAAGTATTTAACTGCTTCTACTTCAGAAAAGTATTTTGCTGAATCATCAGTGTGTGTTTCAGTTGTAATATTTTATCTTTTCTCACTTCTCCAACCAAACAATCATATTTATCTTTATGTTGAGTTTGATAGTGGCATCGCAAATTGTATTCTTTGAACACAGCAACTATATTCTGGCATATCAGACACACAGGTTTTTCTTTGTACTGCATAAAAAAGTAATTGTAAGTCCACTGTTCTTTGAATATCCTACACTCGCCATCAATTTTTCTTTTTCTTGACATCATTGTTTCCTAGGGGTTCCAAACTGATATTAGTGAAATACAAATATGTGTGTATATATACACACAGTGTATGAACCCCCATTAGTCCCTGATGTGAACACTTACCCCTTGCAGGCTTTTCTTTTTTGTTTGTTTTTGGTTTTGTTTGTTTTGTTTTGTTTTGTTTTAGTTTTTGGGCCACACCCGGCAGTGCTCAGGGATTACTCCTGGCTATCTGCTCAGAAATAGCTTCTGGCAGGCACGGGGGACCATATGGGACACCTGGATTCGAACCAACCACCTTTGGTCCTGGATCGGCTGCTTGCAAGGCAAACGCCGCTGTGCTATCTCTCCAGGCCCTTTGCAGGCTTTTCTAAGCAGACCAGCTCAGTCCCTGATAGTTCAGTTATATCTCCCTATATAATGCCCAAATTGATATGTTCGGAATCAGCATGTGAACACTGAAAAGGAATTGCAAAATGCATATAAAATTTTCAATGTAACCCCTTTAAAATGCTTCATCGAACCCCTAATTTTCCACATGGCAATTCAGCACCGAACCCCTAACCTCCCAACCACCGCCCACCCCCTAACTTTGATTTCAGCACTGAACGCCTCACCACCCACAAAGGGGAATTTTCATATGAGTCACCCACAGCCCAATCGGGCAGAACCCCTCATCTGGCAAAAATTTATTTCTATGGCACTTTTGACTGACCTTTGGCAGTGGAGGGAGTGGAGGAAAACCTCACTGACAGGCAGGCACAGCACAGACACCATGTTGCCTGGGGGTGGAGCAGGCGCCTTTTTACATCATACAGTCACCCACATGTGGTACTCCTCGCCACCCTCCAGTGACATCATCAGCAATGTGAGCGCGCGCACCAGGCGCAAGGGCACATTAGTGTCCCTCTCAACACCGCCCTCAAGCCCACCCTCCCAGCACACAACATGCCGTGGGCGGAGGCAGTTGACGTCATCCCTAAGAAACCATGACACTGTATGTGCTGGCAGGTATCTTGGGAACCAAACAGCGCTCACTGCTGGCGGGCCGTATCAGACTCCTCTGCAGGCCACATGTGGCCCATGGGCCGTAGTTTGAAGACCCCTGGTTTATTGCTTTCCCTGGCCTGGCTTCCTCTGCTTCACAACTGTGGACAGCAGAGGTGCCTCAAAGGGCTGGGGTACAAACCTCACATGCAGGACTCCAAGGGTTGGATACCCAGCACTACATGGTCCCCAGCAGATTTGGAAGAAATCCTGAACCCATATCTATCTCTCTCTGCCTGTCTCTCTTCTCCTTTTTCCTCTCTCTCGTCTAATGTCCTTCCCTTCCCTTCCTTACCTGCCCAAAAGTCAGTATCAGTCCAGGCACCTCTGCATATAACCACCCTGCACAGACTCCATAGCTGAACTCTGCTAAGTCCCACTGCTGCCCAAGCCAAGTGACATTATTCTCCAAAAACTAGCTCTTTGTTGGATATCATCAAGGTCTCACCCTCCTTTCTGTGTCTAGACAGAAGGGGTCCATGAACGGACCACTTCTCATTTCTCATTCCTGCAGTTCACAGCCAATAGGCTCCTGTGCGGACACAGACAGTCCTGTTGAAGCCCTTCCCTGGGTTCCCCTGACCCCCACTGTCCAACAAGTAGTCACCAGCAACCCTACGCACAGGCTCAAGTGTGTCCCCCTTCCCCAGTGGTGGTGTCTGGTTCTCAAGGCAAAGCTCACGGATTTGGGACCTCACACACACCTGAGCAAATCAGGGAAATACGAATATGAGGCCACTTGGGCCCACTGTTTAAACATAAACTCAAAGTGGTGGTCAGCAGAATCCAATGAACAATGACTGCCTGATCTTGATTATTATCTTGATTGAGAGTGATGAACACTGATGAGTTCAAGCTTTCTGTTTGTAGGACACTGCCAGTGGTTCCCCCAGCGGTGCTTCAGAGTCATTCCTGGCTCTGCTCAGGCCCACTCCTGGCAGTGCCGAGATCTAACCCAGGTCAGGTATGTGCCTTACCTGCTGTACCATGTCTCCAGGCCCACAACAGTTTCTTGGTTTTTCTTTTCTCTTTTTTTATTTTGTTTTTGGGGGACCACACCCAGCAGTTCTCAGAGGCTACTCTTGGCAGGCTCTGGGGATTACGTGGGATGCCAGGAATAGAACTAGGGTTGGCCGCATGCAAGGCAAATGCACTCCCTGCTTTGCTATCAGTCTAGCCCTGTCTTGGTTTTTCTAATCCTGTTCAGAGTGTTGTCCTGTGTCTTTGCACTGTGCGTCCACACAGTGACCTGGACCCTGGTCTTCCTCTTCCTCTAGGACACATGTCCAGTCAGAGGTAGTCTGTGTCCAACCCTTCTGTGTGTGTCTGATGCTGACAGATGACCTGAGCAATTCCCCCTCCCCAATGAGTCTGAATCCTTAATGTCCTCAGGAATTGAGTCCCCTTCTTGCAGGAAGAACAGTACCTGATCTCTGTCAGATACCTTTTCCATGAAATCCACGGGCCAGGCCATTACTACAAAGAGGACATGCTGCCTTTCCAAACATTCTAGTAGGGGGTGGCATGGGACTTCCCTGCAGTGGGTCTTAACCAATACTGAGGAGCTAGGCGGCCTTTTATCCTGAAGAAAACCTTTGCACTAGGGGATCTGACCCATAGGAAAGATGGGCACCCACTTTCTTTGGCAATGACCTTTCCCGCTTGTCACCTGGGATAGACTGGGCAGACAGCATCAGTGACATGGCTCAGGCCACCAGGCTTTACAGGGACTCACCCTAGCCCAGCTGCCCTTTCTAAGCAACCTGTTTAGTACCTGAATATCCGGAGATGCCTCCCCCCAACCCCACCCCCACCCCAGGGGTCCCCGTTCTAGGGCTGAGTCCTGAGCTAGTGGGCAGTGCTCAGAATTCCTGGAGGCCACTCTGAGCAACACTGTGCCCAGAAATTCCAGGGCTGACCAGGTGTCAGTCCCGGGGCTTTCCATGCTCTCAGGCCCCACTATTCATTCAGATGACAAAAAAAGGATTTGTCTTGTTTTGCCTTGGGGCCATGCCCAGTGGTGCTCAGGAATTCCCTTCTGGATGGGTCAGGGGACAATATATGGTGCCAGAAATTGAACCCAGATTGGCCTCATGCAAGGTTAGTGCCCTACCCAATGTACTATTACTCTGGATCTATAAGAAAAAAAATTTTGAGTGTTCTAACACTGGAAATAATGTAGCAAATCACCCTGAATAGGACTAGTCAGTTCCCAGCCATCACAGGAAAGCTGTCATTGGTTTGTTTCTAGCATATGGGGCTCCCTAAGGCTAGAAACATGGGGCAAAATCAAGTACATAGGATTGGCCTCACGGAGACCAAAGCCTGCAAGGACAGATGTCCAAGATCCTAGTCCAAGCTCCGTCCCTGCTGTCCTGGATTCCGGACAAATGCCAAAGGCCTTGGGCCTAGTTCCTTCACAGATAACTCGCCTTGTGCTGTGGGTCTGAGAGCAACTCAGGAAGCCAGAGACCTGAATTTGCAACAACCTACTTCTACTTCCTCTTTGCCTGCAGCCACTAGTCTAGAACCCTCTCAATCCTTGTTCTGTTTTGGAGCCACGCCCTGGAGTTCTTGGGGGACGATGCAGTGCCAGGAATGGAAACAACCCCACCACATACAAAACCTGGGTTTACCCCTGGGGCTCTGGGGTCACCGTCATACTTCTGACCTCCAGGCTCCCTGCACATACCTGCACAGGCCTCAGGATCACTGGTGGCCTCTGCGCCCCCCAGGAAGCAATGTCCAGAAGCATAGTGCCTGGTCCCCAATGCCCAGCAGTTCCCCGCACAGCCCCGCAGGCAAGCTCTGACTTCCCAATGCTAAGGGAACAGGCTATACTCAGTCTCTTACTGTCTCCCACCCCAACCCAGTCCCCAGCACAAATGCGCAGAAGAGCCTGGCCTGAGATATCTGGCTGAACCGTCTTCCTCTGCTGCTGATGGTGCCAACTCTAAAATACCCGTGTGCCGCCCAAAAGTGTAAACCCCTTGTGGTCTGGGCCTTGCTCCAGCCTCCCACTTCCCCTCTGGGCTCAGGTCACCCCATTTCTTCCTGGATCTCACCCCAAGATTATGAACTCCCTGTGAGCCTCCCAAGGCTTCTGGGGTATGGCCCCCAGAGCCTGGCTTTCCAGAGGTGGCCCCACAGGGACTGTGCACAGCCCTCAGGAGCAATGGCCTCTGGGCCAAGAATGGCAGCTCTGGGAACACCCAAGGCAGTAACTACCTTAGGGGGACACCAGGGCTAACCAGGCAGAACTGGATAACTGACAATTCAGGACCAAGAAGGGATAAAGCTCCACCTTCTTACATGCAGTTGACCCAGCTTCTATCTCCAGCACCGCCTGCTCCCATGAACAATGCCAGTGGACCTGGAGGACCCTGAACATTGCAGGGTGCAGCCCAAGGTGATCCTGGGCATGACAAGGCCTGAACAACACCACATCCAGGGTCCCGCATTGAACCCCAGCCTCACTGGCCAAGAATCACCAAGAATGGCCTCTCAGACTCTCACTTAGAAGCCCCCATAAAAATCTGACAATCTGGGGCCAGAGTGGTGGCACAGAGATAGGGTGTTTGCCTTGCATGTGGCTGACCTAGGACGGACCATCCGATACGTCCCCATAGGGTTCCCCGAGCCAGGGACGATTTCTGAGCGTGGAGCCAGGAGTAACCCCTGAGTGTCACCAGGTGTGCCCCCCCCCCAAAAAAAAACCCAAACCCAAAAACCAAAAAAACTGACAATGTGCTTCAAATTTCAACACTAGTTCCCTCCCCCACGCTCATTACTCATCACTCATCACTGGTGTTCGGCTCAGATTTCACACCCAGCAGAGGTTACCCAGAGTTGTTGTTGAACCCCACCTTCTGCAAAATATATTGACCAGGCCAGAAAAGCTATTAACACCCAGTCCCACACCCCAGGGCTTCTCCAAATACCTGTCTTGCAGCTGAGGCCTCCCCACAGGCCAAGCGAAAGGGGTGCAGGTTGTAATAATCCCTTAGAAACTCAGAGTTCTGGTATTGGAGCCACAGCACAGTGGATAGGGTGTTAGCACAGCGGATAGGGTGTTTGCCTTGCACACAGCCGACCCGAATTTGATCCCTGACATCCCATATGGTCCCTGAGCACCACCAGGAGTGATTACTGAACTCAGAGCCAAATGTAATCCCTGAGCATGGCAGAGTGTAGCCCAAAACTATCCCCCCCCTCCAAAAAAAAAAAAAACCCTCAGCATTCTGGGGGCCTGATCATACAATGGCAGGGCATGTGATCCGGATTTGATACCCCACCCTTCATCCCATATGGTCCCCAAGCCCACAAGGAATGATCCCTAAGCACAGAGTCTGTAATCAGCTCTGAGCACCCAGGGTGTCGTCTGTCTGTCTGTCTGTCTGTCTGTCTGTCTGTCTCTCTCTCTCTCTCTCTCTCTCACACACACACACACACACACACACACACACACATACACACACACACACACACACACAATTTCTTGAATTCTGACTCCAAATTCGGAGGGGCACCTCCTGCAATCCCCATCAGGTAGGCTGATGGTCAATGAATGTGCTTGTGATTCTATCCAGAGTTTCTGTTTTGAAGTCACACCAGTCGATAGTGTTCAAGATTCTCTCTTGGCTCTGCTCTCAGGGATCACTCCTGGCAGGGTTGGGACACCATATTCAGTAGTTTTGGGGGATAGAAGCTGGGTAGGCCAACCACAAGAGCAAGCGAAAGACAAGCACCTCCCTGCTATACCCGCTCCAGCCCCAGATTCCATTCCTTAAAGAAATTCCGAAAAGCGGTGGGATGGAGGGTGAAGGGTGCCCAGTGAGAGAAAGACCAGCTCTCCGCTGGATTCTTGCCCCGCTTGGATGGCCCTCAAATTCACTGCAGGAATCCAGACGTACTCCGCATCCAGATGTACCCTCTCCCCCACCGCGCCCTCCACATCTTCCTGCCCACACATTGGTCTTGCCCTAGGTAGCAGGAAGGGTGGTGCAGGGGACAGACCCAGCGACCGTGCCGAGCGCCCGCCCGCCCGCAGTACAGCGGCCCCCGCCATGGCGCACACCGAGCCCTGGAGCGCCAGCACCGAGCCTTTCGGGGACTATTCGGGCTCGGGCTTCCCCGCCGAGCTGGAGCTGTGCCGGGTGCGGGCCCTGCCCTACGGCGCCGCCTACCTCCCCGCGCTCTACCTGGCCGCCTTCGCCCTGGGCCTGCTGGGCAACGCGTCGGTGCTGTGGCTGCTGGCGAGCCCGCGCGGGCCGCGGCGGCTGGTGGACACGTTCGCGCTGCACCTGGCGGCCGCCGACCTGGGCTTCGTGCTGACCCTGCCGCTGTGGGCGGCGGCGGCGGCGCGGGGCGGCCGCTGGCCCTTCGGCGCGGGGCTGTGCAAGCTCAGTAGCTTCGCGCTGGCCGCCACGCGCTGCGCGGGCGCCCTGCTGCTGGCGGGCATGAGCGTGGACCGTTACCTGGCCGTGGGGCACCGGCTGGACGCGCGGCCGCCCCGCACGCCCCGCTGCGCTCAGGCCGCGTGCGCCGGCTCCTGGGCCGTGGCGCTGCTAGCCGGGCTGCCCGCCTTGGCCTCCCGAGGGCTGCAGCCCGCGCCGGGAGGCTGGGGCCATCAGTGCGTGGACGCGCCGTCGGACACCTTCCAGGGCCTCGGCCTGCTGCTGCTGCTGCTCACCTCCGGGCTGCCGCTGAGCATCTCCGTCGTCTGCTACTGCCTGGTGGCGCGCCGCCTGCACAGCTTCCCGCACCTGGGGCGCGCCCGCAGGAGCTCTCTCCGCATCATCTGCGCCATCGAGGGCGCCTTCGTGGGCTCCTGGTTGCCCTTCAGCGCGCTGCGCGCCCTCTCCCACCTGGCACGCCTGGGCGCACTGGCCCTGCCCTGCGGCCTGCTGCTGGCGCTGCGCTGGGGCCTGGAGCTGGCCACCTGCCTGGCCTTCGTCAACTGCTGCGCCAACCCGCTCATCTACTTGCTGCTGGACCGCTCGTTCCGCGCCCGCCTGCGGCTCGGCCTCTGCGGGCGCAAGGGCCACGGGGCGCGCGGGTCCAGCTCCGCGTCCTCGCTCGCCCCAGACACCAGCTCGGGCTTCCGAAGCCGAGTGAGGCAACCGGGCCGAGCCCGCACGGGGCGCACCGCCGCCTAGGCTGTGCACCCTGAGCCGCCCACGGATAGAACCAGACGCGTGGGACGTGGCCGGGGCCGCCGCCGGGACCTCGGCGTTTCCTTTATCTTCGCGCAGCGCCGCGGGAACCCCCCAATCCCTCATGCGGCCGCTCGGCGACCCGTCGGCTGGCTGCATGTCCGCCGCTGTCCTTGCGCGCCCCGGCTGATACTGCCTCTGCTTCTCTCATTATGCCCTTCCCACGAGCCCTGGACTCACTCAAACTCCCTTCCCAGGCTCTCAGAGGCGCTTTCTTTCTGGGGTTCAGCTTTCTCAGTAAATAAAAGGTTTGTCGGACTCACTCACGCGGCCCAGGGTGTCTTTATGCCTCTGTGGGTGGATGAGCGGCTCAGCGCCCCTGGCCGCCACTTCCCAGACTAAACTCCACCAGGAGCCCAGGTTCACCTCACAGGAGCGCCGGGGTTCTGTGCACGGGGTCAACCAGTCATCTTTGTCATGGGATAATGCAGGTTCTGGAGGTTGGGGGGTAGGGGGACGTCTGCCGCAGGGTGTCACTTCCTAGAGGAATGAACTATCGTCGGTGTGAGCTTTCGCGTGTTCCCCGAAATGAGTAGTTTTTCTAACTTTTATTTTATTGGTTGGTTGATTGGTTTTTTGGCCACACTCAGCAGTGCTCAGGGGCTACTCCTGGCTCTGCACTCAGAAATCGCCCCAGCAGGCTTGGGGACCACATGGGATGCTAGGAATCCAACCCGGTTCCTCCTGGGTCGGCTGATGCAAGGCAAATGTCCCAATGCTGTGCTATCTCTCCGGCTCGCTGGAAGTGAGCAAGCAGTCTTATGTTTGTCTTCTCTCTTGTGGTTCTGGGAAGTTCAGTGATTTCTTTTTTCCTTTTTTAGGGGGGCAGATAGGGTGAGGGGGATCACATCCAGCGATGCTCAGGGGTTACTCTTGGCTCTGCACTCAGGAATTACTCCTAGCAGTGCTCTATGAGACTATAGGGACTCCAAGGATCGAATTCAGGTCAACCACACGCAAGGCAAGTGCCCTACCTCTGTACTCTGACTCCAGCCCCAGTTCTGTGATTTCTTTCTTTTTTTTTTTTTTTTTTTTTTTTTTTTTTGGTTTTTCGGGCCACACCCGTTTGATGCTCAGGGGTTACTCCTGGCTAAGCGCTCAGAAATTGCCCCTGGCTTGGGGGTACCATATGGGACACCGGATGGAACCGCGGTCCTTCCCTGACTAGTGCTTGCAAGGCAGACACCTTACCTCTAGCGCCACCTCTCCGGCCCCTTCTTTTCTTTTTTCTTTTTAATTTTAGAAGATTTTGCTTCAGGGCTGGAGCCATAGTATTGCAGATAGGGCGTTTGCCTTGCACCTGGGCTCATGCCCACTCTAGTTCAGCCGCAGCATCACGTCACCTCCAAGTGAATCACTCAAGAGTGCCCTGAGGGCCCAGAGAGATAGTACAGCGGCGTTTGCCTTGCTAGCAGCCCATCCAGGACCAAAGGTGGTTGGTTCGAATCCTGGTGTCCCATATGGTCCCCCGTGCCTGTCAGGAGCTATTTCTGAGCAGCCAGGAGTAACCCCTGAGCACTGCCGGGTGTGGGCCCCCCCCCCAAAAAAAAAAAGGAGTGTCCTGAGTGCAGAGCCTGGAGTAAGTCCTGAGCATAGCTAGATTGGCCTAAACAACAACAGCAAAGAGAGATTTGCCTAAAGAATTTTCCCTTGGGGACAGGAGGAATGGCTGAGGGGTAAAGGCCTTGCATGTGGTCCAGCTGCTGCTCCATTCATAGCTCTGCCCATGATACCAACACTGAGCACTGAACCAGGAGGTGTCCTTGAGCATTGCTGGGTGTGGCCCCCAAACTAAACAACAAACTAAAAAAAAAAATTCCTGCTAGTTCAGAAAAAGTTCACTTACTCAGACCCCTAGACAGTCCCCACTCAGTCAGAACTGGCTCTGGTGGCCAATGGGGTCTGAAGCGGAGCCCTCTTCCCAGGCTGCTTAACCCCAGCCAAGACCACTGGGTTTCTTTCCCCAGATCGGCTCCCTGCCTCGACCCTGCTGTGCACCCCTAGAAACACTGGGGATACCGGCACCAATAGAATTAATTGCAAGGCACTGCAATGTACAGTGTAACCCTCCATTTTCTCATTCTTGTGTCATGAGGCAAGAAAGGATTCTTTTCTGTATTTTTTGGGAGGAGGGGGGTGAGGCACACCTGGCTGTGCTCAGGGCTTACTCATGGCTCTGAGCTCAGGGATCATTCCCAGGAGTGCTCAGAGAATCATATGTGATGCTGGGGATGGGACCGGGGCTGACCATGGCAAGGGGAAAGTCCTACCCACTGTATACTCTCTGTCTCTGTCTGTCTCTGTCTCTCTGTCTCTGTTTCTGTCTCTCTCTCTCTGTATCTCTCTCTCTGTCTCTCTTCTCTCACTCTCCTAGCCCCCCAAGGATGGTGGCCATGTTGGGCCAGCCCAGATTACAGAATATCCCTCCCCAGATGGTGGGCTTCTCCTAATTTACTCACTGTATCCCCCACAGGGAGAAATGGCTTTTGCCTATGCCTCAGTAATTTTCTCTGCCTCCCCTCAGCACAACTGAAACTCATTTTTTTCCCCGCTGAAAATTGTGTTTTTTTGGTTTGGTTTGGTTTTTGGGTCACACCCAGCAGCGCTCAGAGGTTACTCCTGGCTCTATGCTCAGAAATCGCTCCTGACAGGCTCGGGGGACCATATGGGATACTGGGATTCGAACCACCGACCTTCTGATAGCAAGGCAAACACCTTACCTCCATGCTATCTCTCCAGCCTCTGTTTGTTTTTCTGAGGGGAGACTTACACCTGGCAATGCTCAGGGCTACTCCTGATGTTTATGTTCAGAGATCACTTCTGCAGGGGCTCAGGAGATCATATGGGAAATTATCCAGGTTAACTGCATATTTTGGGCAAATGCCTTACCCTTGGACTATTTCTGAGCCTGCTCAGGGCTTCAAAGAGTTGCTAGCTTGTCCCTCCAGTCTCAAACCTCTTCCAACCCTATCATTTTCCCCCTGTCATGCTCTTCGAAGGCAACCAGCCAGGCTCAGCCATGTCTGAGGCACTAGCATGTAGACGTTTATCAAGATTTAAACCTAGGGGCCGGAGCAGTGGTGGTGCAAGTGGTAAGGCACCTGCCTTGCTCAAGCTAGCCTAGGATGGATCGCAGTTTGATCCTCTGCGTCCCCAAGCCAGGAGCAATTTCTGAGTTCATAGTCAAGAGTAACCCCTGAGCATCACCGGGTGTGGCCCAGAAAACCAAAACCAAAAAAAATAAAGATTTAAACCTAGATGCTCAAAGGCAGTGTGATCCTTTCATTAGTCTCTTGAACTGTTATGCAAATTTAAAGATATATAAAGAGAGATTTGAAAGTATTGCTAATGCAAGGAAAAGAAAAAAAATTACGTTAGTACATCAACACTTTTCCAGTCTGGAGCCCTGGAGCTGATGGGGGCGGTTCTGTTGAAGGGAACATCTCAGGGAAAGAAATAGTTCTTAGATCTTTACATGTAGGTCAGTCCCACTGATCCGTATCTGCTTTGGTGCGAAGTCAGATTTTGTTTCTTAGAGACCTCTCTAGCTTGCTTCTTAGTAAAAAAAAAAAAAAAAAAAAAGCTCCCTTGGTCTAGCAGAGTTGTGATTTACTTAGTATTGTCTCCCCCCACCCTCCCCAGGAGCCTAGGAATATGAGTTACTGCTCTGAACACATCCAGGAGTTTGAAGGATTCACAGCAGGTAGGCTAAGCCCTGGGTTGACCTATTACAGGGCCATGGGGAGGGCCGGGGTGGAAATGCTTTGTGCTTTGGAACAAGGGGGTTCAATGCTTTTGTTTTTCAGGTAATGAAAGACTTTGGAAAGGACACCAGAGTGATAGCATATTTGCCTTGCATATGGCAGACCTGGGTTTGATCCCCCAAATCCCACAGGGTCCCCCAGGCATGACCAGAAGTAATTTCTGAGTGCAGAGCCAGGAGTAAGCCCTTGGTGTGGCCCAAAAACAAAAACAAAGATGACAAGAACTTCAGAAATCTACAATTAGACTAAGAAAGCATGGGATGTGGCACTGAGGCAGAGAATTTGTCTTCCATGTGGAAGCTCTGGGTTTGATCTTGGCATTGCAAAAACTAAAATAATAAAATAAGAGGTATAGAGCAATAGTACAGTAGACCAATCACCTGCATTGCATGTCGTTGACCCGGGTTCCATCCCCAGCACCTCATATGGTCTCTCAGTTCTATTAAGAGTGATCCCTGAGTACAGAGGCAGGAGTAAGCCCTGAGCACCACCAAGTGTGGTCCAAAAAGCAATATAATTAATTAATTAATTAATTAAAATAATAAAATAAAATGAGACCACTTGGTTCCTGGCTGGCCTGGGGTGTCTCTTGGCCTCACTTTCTTCCTCAGAAGAACCAAGGTAATGATTTTGCCTGGTGGCTGAAGCTCTGGGGAACACTTTGTAAGCCCTGAGTTTAGACCAGGAGCACTGCCTTCAATTATCTTTTGGGACCAGGAGCAGGGGCAGGGTGCTTCTGGCAGAGGCCAGGCACCCTGGTTGAGTGTGGGTTCTGGTTTGGCTTCTGACTCATTCTGGGCTCACTTCTCACCCGGTGACCTTGTGTGTCTTCTCAGGGCACAGTGTGGGAACCAGCCCCTGGTGCTGATGAGTGATCTGGAGAGTTCAGAGGCCTGGCAGAGCAGACACAGATGGGGGATGTGACTCACTCATGCCCTCATCATTGGGGCAAAGCAGACAGGGCACTTGTGAGGACCTGCTGCTTGGTTTAGTTGGGTGCTCTGCACTGTCCTGACAGAGCTGCCCACGGGAAGCAAGTTAGCACTCTTCTCACCCCCATCCAGCCCCCAGCCTCAGGAAGCAAGGGCTAGGACACCAGATCTTCTACTATTACTGTGGCCACTGGACATCCTAAGTACAGGAGACATGGCTCAGGGAAGGTGTGCAGAAGAGCCTCAGGGACTTGTGATTTGTCTGTTCAGAGTCAACCAGAGACAGGAAATTTCCTGTTTATGGGGTAAGGAGGCCTCTGGCCTTTCTGGGAGCCCAACTATTTCACTGTGATTTCATTGTAGCCCACCAGGGGCAGACAGGAGGGGTCATGGCCTTGCCTTGCAAGAAAACAGGCTCAAGAAAAAGTGGGTCCTCAAGGTCAAGGTCACAGAAGAGCCAAAGGGCAGCTCCCCCTCCTGTCTGCTCCTATCTCACCCCATTCCAGGTGGCACCCGAAGATGTGTTTTCTTTGTTCTCAACTGGGTTCACATTCTGGGACTCCCTGGCCCAGATGCTGGCAAATATTTGCAGCATTTCTTTCCCTGGAAAGAATAGAAGGCTGTGGTTTGGGGGGGGGGGGGGTAGCGTGAAGGTCATGCTGGCTCAATCCATGTCCCTCATCTGATTCCCTGAGTTCTGCCAGGAAGGAATATACAGAGTACAGAGCCAGAGAAGCCCACAGGGTGTGCTCCCATCCAAATACACATATATATGAATGTAGTGAGATAGAAGTGGCAAGAAAGACAGCTCACTCCTGCCTACCTGCCCTGCCCCGACCAACTCAGTGGGGTCTGGGACTCACATCATGTGGGATGGAGGGTGGCTTCCACAGTCTCATAAAGCCAGTTCCTCCTTCATCCCCCACTAATTCCCCAGGGGGTTCTCTCCTCCATGGGTTCTGCAGAGCAGGGATATCCTGTCAGGTCCCCTCACAGAGAGACATGGGGGCCTCAGAAGAAGGGTGAGGGGGTTTCCTCCTTGATGTGCTATGGTCAGCACCCAGTGAGCCCCCCCCCCCAGGGCAGTGGTTCTGGCCAAAAGAAGGAGGGACAGAAGCTCAGGAGCAGATGAAGATGGACACAGAGAGGGAGACAGACAGAGAGAGACAGAGATGGAGATGGCCCCAGAGCTGGCAGACGAGGCTGAGGTTTGCCCCAAGATGTGTGAGACAAGGTGACTAATCTCACGCCTGCTCTGAAAATGACTGTCGATGTGTGTGCTGCCTCTGTGCCAGGCTCTGTCCAGCCACCCACTCACACAACAGGGCTGGAGGGATATTCCCAGAATGGCTCTGCCAGATTCACAAGCAGGGGAGTGAGCACAGGCTCAGGAAATGCCTTTTAAGTCAAGTCTTAGATTTCTCTCTCTTACCTCCTCTTCCTCCCACTTCCCCCTCTTTCCTCCCTCTCTTCTCTCTCTCCTCCCTTTATTTCTCTCTCTTATTCTTTCTCTCTCTCCTCTCTCTCCCCTTCCTCTGGGTGAGACTTCAAATATCACTTCACAAATATCAAATGCATTCTGAAAGTCCATTGAAAATCAGGGCTGCGGGGCCGGGCGGTGGCGCTGAAGGTAAGGTGCCTGCCTTGCCTGCGCTAGCCTTGGATGGACCGTGGTTCGATCCCCCGGTGTCCCATATGGTCCCCCAAGCCAGGAGCAACTTCTGAGCACATAGCCAGGAGTAACCCCTGAGCGTTACCGGGTGTGGCCCAAAAACCCAAAAAAAAAAAAAAAAAGAAAATCAGGGCTGCACTCTAGTGAAATTAAGAGCTTGCCAGCAATCATTTCTTAGTCTTTTTTTCTTTTTTTCTTTTTCTAGTGCACATTGCACAGACAGGCACCATAAGAAGCCAGAAAAATAGTACAGGGTTTAAGGTGCTTGCCTTTTCCTTGTCTAACCCAAATTCAATCCCAGGCACTCCATGCTCCACTTGAGCACTGCCAGAAGTGCTCCTGAGTCAGGGTCAGGAATAATCCCTGAGCACTGCCAGGTGAGGTAAACAAACAAATCCAACCTGGTGGCACAGCTGGGGCAGGTCCAGGTTCTTTTACTGGTTTTGTTACCCAGAAGCTTAAAAAAAAAAAAAAAAAAACTTTTTCCAATTTTAAGATCCTCATTTTTTGAAGATTTTAAAATGAACCACTCAGGGATCACTCCGTGGGACTCAGGGACCATATGGGATGCTGGGGATTAAACCAGGTCAGCCGCCTATAAAACAAGTGCCCTCCCCTCTGTACTATCCCTTCAGCCCTGTTTACAAGCTTAGCTGTGTCTGCCTTGCTGAAGATGGTAGATGACGTAAGGAAAATATTCCCCTCCCAGCATCAAAGGCAAAGTACAATGTCTGAACTGGCTCAAATAAATGGGCACTTTACCCCACGGCTTTCTGTTGAGGGTGCCTGGCTCATTCTGAGCATTTGCAACCTTTCAAATCTTTATCACTGAATTAAAAAATAATATTAAAAGAAAAAAAAAAACCTTTCTCATTATTCTCAACCTTCAATATGCCTTCTCCCAAGGCCTCTGACCCTGAGCCCTTGAAGCATCCAGAATATTCAGGAATAAATAACCTGGAAATGTGCAGAGGCTCAGGAATAGAGGGTGACTGGCCAGATCCAGCAGTTCAGAAATAGTTCCAAGGGGTGGAAACTGGGTGGCTTCTATCTCTCTCTTTTCCTTTCAAATCACACTCTTATGTCATCTCTCTTATTTTCCGAGCAACAGAGGTGTGAAGTGCTAATCTCTCTCTCTCTCTCTCTCTCTCTCTCTCTCTCTCTCTCTCTCTCTCTCTCTCTCTCTTCTCTGTCTCTCCCCCCCCCACCCCCGCTCCGCCCATGATAGGGCTGGTGGGGGGTGAGCTTTGAAATCTCAGGTGCTAAACCACAGGATACGAAGGTTGGTCACCAGTAAACAAGCCTGGAAAACGGAAGGTGTAATTATCAAATGGAAATCTTTTTTTTTTTTTTTTTTTGGTTTTTGGGTCACACCCGGCAGCGCTCAGGGGTTACTCCTGGCTCTACACTCAGAAATCACTCCTGGCAGGCTCAGGAGACCATATGGGATGCCGGGATTCAAACCACTGTCCTCCTGCATGCAGGCAAATGCCTTACCTCCATGCTATCTCTCCGGTCCCTCAAATGGAAATCTTAGGATTTTTTTCTTTTTAAAAAAAATGAATTTATATATTTTTTGTCTAAACAAATCAGTACTAAGGGCCTCCAGCACCCAAAGTCATCTTCTGGCTGCTTCTAGTTGAGTGAGAAGAACAAAATTTAGCGTGTGTTTGTGTGAGGTTTTTTGTTTGTTTGTTTGTTTGTTTGTTTGTTTGGGCCACACCCGGTGACGCTCAGGGGTTACTCCTGGCTATGACTCAGAAATCGCTCCTGGCTTGGGAGACCATAAAGGATGCCAAGGGATTGACCTATGATCTGTCCTAGGTCAGCCGCATGCAAGGCAAACGCCCTACCTCTACACCACCGATCGGCCCCTGTGTGGTTTTTTTTTTATTTGGGCCACACCAGGTGGTAGTCAGCGGCTATTCCTGGCTCTGTGCTCTGGACTGACCCCTGACCCTGCAGTGCTCAGGAGATCATATATGGTACCTAAGAATCCAGCCATGCTCAGTCACTTTCCAAAACAAGCACCTTATTCCTGTACTGTCTCTCCAGCCCATGGAAAACTTTCAAGAAGGACTGGAGTGATAGTACAGCAATTAAGGTATTTGCCTTGCACACAGCTGACCCAGGTTCAATACCCAACACCCCATAGATTCACACCCCCCCACCAGGAGTAATTCCTGAGTGCAGGTCCAGGAGTAAGTCCTGAACACCACTCGATGTGACCCCAAAACAAAACTGAAACAAAACTTTTAAGATTAGGAATGTGAATAAATGGGGCCGGGCGGTGGCGCTAAAGGTAAGGTGCCTGCCTTGCCTGCGCTAGCCTTGGACGGACGGCGGTTCGATCCCCCGGTGTCCCATATGGTCCCCCAAGCCAGGAGCAACTTCTGAGCACATAGCCAGGAGTAACCCCTGAGCGTTACCGGGTGTGGCCCAAAAAAACAAAACAAAACAAAAAAAAAGATTAGGAATGTGGAAAGAACTTCTTTGTAAACCTCGCAGGGCCCAAGACATGGCTGAATAGTGAAGTGCCTGCTTGAGTGTGTGGGATACAGTACTAGGACCCCAGCATTGCCCCACATCTTTGATACTGCTGTTGTGAACCCTGGGGCCACAGCAATGCGTGGTTTTCAGCACACAGCAGCCAGGGTAATCTCTCAGCATTGACAACGACAAAGGAGAGAGATAGGGGATATCACCACCTTTTACTGGTAAATTCTGGTGTACAGAGCATCTTTCTACACAGCATTTGATCTCCTGATTTCAGTATCTTACCCTCCACCCTACTTTACCAAGGCAGCAATCTAAGCAAAGCCACTGGTCTGACTCCAAACATGGCCTTTCTGCTGGTTTGTGGGCCTACCTGATGGTGCTCAGAACTGTTCCCAGTTCTGTAGTGCTGGTGGCAACATGTATGGGACAGCATTTGAGGTCAATGCCTTAACCTCCGTACTATATCATTCTCCCATTCCAAGACACCTATTTCTAACATCTAGATCTTATGTCTGAACCACTCAGCTTCTGCCTAGGCTCAGGCCCCTCCAATCACAAGCCCTGAGGTAGGCAATTCTCAGTTTATTTCTGATCATGGGGACCTACAATGCTCTTACCAGAGACCAGGTCATGGGGCCAGAGAGATAGCACAGCAGGGAGGGTGTTTGCCTTGCTCATGACCAACCTGGGGTTTGATCCTCGGCATCCCATATAGTTCTCTGAAACCCATCAAGAGAGATCCCTGAACACAGAGCCAGGAGCAAGCCCTGGGCATAGCTGGGTGTGACCCGTAAAACCAAACAGACAAATAACAACATTTTAAAACTGAGAGATGTGTTTTTTCTGGTGCAAGTGGGATGGAAGTAGAGGCAGGGTTTCTCTGTTCTCATCTGCTTGTTGTTGCCATAATGAAAACTCCTCAGACCCTCTGCCCTGACATGGCACTTTTCTCTTGTTTTTCTTTTTATTGGCTACTTTTTCTTATTATTAAAAAAAATTTTTTTTTAGGGCTGGAGAGATAGCACAGCAGTAAGGCGTTTGCCTTGCATGTGGAAGGTCGCTGGTTCGAGTCCCGGTATCCCATATGGTCCCCGAGCCTGCCGGGGGTGATTTCTGAGCGTAGAGCCAGGAATAACCCCTTAGCATTGCCGGGTGTGACCCCCCCCCAAAAAAAAAGTGTGTTTAAAAAGTTTTTTTGTTTTAGTTTTTGGGTTACACCCTGTGACACTCAGGGATTACTCCCATCTATGTGCTCAGAAATCGCTTCTGGCTTGGCGGACAATATAGGATGCCAGGGGATCGAACTGCAGTCTGTCCTGGGTTAGCTGCATACAAGGCAAACACCCTACTGCTGCGGCATCATTCTGGCCCCTTGTGTGCTACTTTTTGTGGGAGTGAGGAGTATCTCCCAAGTGGTGCTCTGATACCTCCAGGCCTGCATCCAGTGATGGTCAGGAGACCAGGATTGAATCAGAGTCAGCACAGCCAGAACATTATCCCCTCATGTCTTTTCTGCCCCTAGAGTTGTTTTTACTTTTCTTTCTTGGGGAGGGGGTGTTGGGCCACATCAGGTGGCCCTCAGGGGTTAATCATGACTCTGTGCTCAGAAATCACTCCTGGCAGGCTCGGATACCTGGGTTCAAACCGGGTCCTTCTCGAGTTGGCCATGTGCAAGGCAAATGCCCAACGCTATGCTATCGCTCTGGTCCCAACAGTTGTTTTTTCTTTACTTTAATGCACTCTGAATTTTCCTGGGGTTTCAGGAAGCAGGAAGGACTGGTGGAAAGACCAGATACCTGAACCACTGAAGACCCAATCTGGAGGGGAGGAAGACAGGAAAGGGCCTTGGGGCTTGTCCTGAGGAAGGACCAAATTTGTCCTCCTCAGAGAGGGGTTCACGCCTGACTTACCAGGCACTGTGAAGCAAATTCTTTAAGGCCATCCAACCCCCATCACTTTCCCTTGAGCCCTCAGCACACCAATGGTCCAGAACCTTCTTACTGGCAACTTTTGCATCCTGGTGTCAGTGTGGGGGAAAGCAGGAGTGTACTGGACTTGGTTTTGTTGGGGTGAAGAACCTAGGAAGAAACTCAGGGGCTGGATAACCCCCAGAATCAGATGGGAACCCTAGTGCAGTGAGGGGGGTCTAGAATGGAGGGGAAAGGTGGGCAGAGGGGAAGGAAGGATGAGAGTGAGAAGTCAGGGAGAGGGCCTGGGTGACAGTACAGCTGTGAGGGTGGCTGCCTGGCATGTGGCTGACTGGGTTCCATCCCCAGCACCCCATATGCCCTCCAGAACCTCCAAAAGTGATCCTTGAGTACAGAGAAAGTCAGCCTTGCTGTCTCTGGGGAAATTCCATCCTTACCCGTCTCACACCTGGGCCCTGCATCCCAGCATGCTCCTGACCCCTGGCTCTGTGCCTCCTTGCCTGGAGGTCACTGATTGAAAAAAAAAAACCCTCCTCTCCCTGTGTACTCACTCACCTGCCATCCAGAAGATTCTAGGCCTCAGGGCAGAGTGGGGCACTGCCCTTGCCCTCACAGTGCAGGATGCGGTTGGGGGAGGAAGTCTGGGGCCTCCTACTCCGAGTCATTTTGGGCTTTCTGCATGCAGAGTGAGGGCAGTGGCAGGGCACTTGTCTAGGGAACAGTCTAGCTGAACCCGAAGGCCACAGGCTCAGCCATCATTCCCATATGCTTGGAGAAATGACTAGATGCTGGAGAGATAGAACAGGGGTTAACTCCACTTTGTGTGGAGTTTTTAGGGTCTGAAATTGAAGGACGAGACCTGACAGTTGGAGTAAAGTTAAAACTTCATTCCATCTGCTACAAGCCCCATACGAACCTATCAGGGCCATATCCCAGAGCAGAAGACTACACCCAAGGTCAGATTATATAGTGTGGTTCTTTTTTTTTTTTTTTTTTTTTTTTTGGTTTTTGGGCCACACCCGGTAACGCTCAGGGGTTACTCCTGGCTATGTGCTCAGAAGTTGCTCCTGGCTTGGGGGACCATATGGGACACCGGGGGATCGAACCACAGTCCGTCCAAGGCTAGCGCAGGCAAGGCAGGCACCTTACCTTTAGCGCCACCGCCCAGCCCCAGATTATATAGTGTGGTTCTTTTTATTTTTTTTTTTTTTGGTTTTTGGGCCACACCCGGCGGTGCTCAGGGGTTACTCCTGGCTGTCTGCTCAGAAGTAGCTCCTGGCAGGCACGGGGGACCATATGGGACACCGGGATTCGAACCAACTACCTTTGGTCCTGGATCGGCTGCTTGCAAGGCAAACGCCGCTGTGCCATCTCTCCGGGCCCATGGTTCTTTTTATTTTTTAAAATGAATTATAAAGTTTATTACCCATAGACAAAAAGACTGATATTTTTATTGCCTGTAAAACAATATGCTTACAGAAAACTTCTTTCCCATGAACATAAAATTCATGCTTTTGGTCCAGGATAGGTTGAAAAAAATTTTTTCTTCAGATAGATGTAGCTAAATCGTGTACTTGCCTCAAACATGCAACATAAATACAGAAGTAATGAACAGAAGATTCATAACCTGTACTAGAGCAGGGCCAACTTTGAGACCTGGTGAGTCCTAGATATTGAATCGCCATAACCCCCAATGCCCTTTGAGGTGGTCTGGCTTGCACTCCTTGTTCCACAGCTGGCATTTTCCTCTGCGGGACTGTGGATCCTAATGCATGTGCAGCCACGACTTTGCTGGGAGAGCTTCCTGAGGAGCCCTCGTTTGTGCCACTGGAGGTGAAACCAGGCACCCTGGAGACTGTTCTTTTTTTTTTTTTTTTTTGTGGTTTTTGGGTCACACCCGGCAGTGCTCAGGGGTTATTCCTGGCTCCAGGCTCAGAAATTGCTCCTGGCAGGCACGGGAGGACCATATATGGGACGCCGGGATTCGAACCGATGACCTCCTGCATGAGAGGCAAACGCCTTACCTCCATGCTATCTCTCCGGCCCCGAGACTGTTCTGAAGCTGATAAAAAGGCGGTTCTAGCTTCTTCTTCTGATCTTTAAAATGTTTGGCTGTTGTCTAGGGTACCTTCCTACTGTCACCTTGTGTCCTTTCCAGATAGGCTACCTGGTATGGCTATGTAGCTGGGGCGGTGTTAATGGAAACAGGCTTGAGAAAGCCTAACATGTGGCTTACAACATGTGGTCCTCACAAAATGTTCAGAACCCAGGACCCTACAGAGCCAACCCTGGTTTAATGGCCAGCCATTGCATATGGTCTCCCACATATAGCTAGCAGTGATCCCAGAACATTGCAGGTGTAGCCCTCAAATAAAAACAACCACAGCATAACAATTGAGCTGTTCCAACATAGATACTTTTCCTGATGGGATAAGCTCCCATAAAAAGCAGGTTAACCGGGCTGGAGAGATAGCATGGAGATAGGACATTTGCCTTACATCCAGAAGGACGGTGGTTCGACGTGCCTGCCAGGGGTGATTTCTGAGCCCAGAGCCAGGAGTAACCACTGAGGGCTGCCGGGTGTGACCCAAAAAACAAACAAACAAACAAACAAAAAGCAGGTTAACCTTCTATGCTGTGGGTGGGCTCCACCACTGATGGATTTGGGAATACAACTGGAAAGCAAGCTGTGTTTAGACTCAACCTCCAATTTCCCTTTCCAACAGTGTGGGTTGTCTGCCCAGCCTTCTTGCAGACTCTAGTTTTGGTATCTTTTCCAAACGTTGTATCTCTCTTCCCATAGATACAGAAATAGATACAATTACAGATACACTATTGCTTCTCTTTCTATGGAGATCCTTAATACAAGCAGTTGCTCTCCTGTGTAGGGAGAAAATCCTTCAATCTTTTGCTGAACCAACAGTGCATTCAGCACCTTTGTGCAAATTGGCAGATATCGCCCCCTTCCGGGAGGTGCAATTCTGGCTTAACACAAAACTGCTGGTTCTGGGCTGAGCACTCCTGACACCACATAGAGACATCCTCCAGCCACAGTAGCCGCATTTCCCACCTTGTTTTTCCTTCCCTCCATTCATCTCAACCAAAATGTGCTTCAATTTCTAGAACCTACTGTGCTCTTGAGCCATTGTGTGTGTGTGTGTGTGTGTGTGTGTGTGTGTGTGTGTGTGTGTGTGTGTGTGTGTGTATAAGTGAGACTTGCTTTGAAAAACAAGCAATCTGGGCCCGGAGAGATAGCACAGTGGCATTTGCCTTGCAAGCAGCCGATCCAGGACCAAAGGTGGTTGGTTTGAATCCCAGTGTCCCATATGGTCCCCAGTGCCTGCCAGGAGCTATTTCTGAGCAGACAGCCAGGAGTAACCCCTGAGCAACGCCGGGTATGGCCCAAAAACAAACAAACAAACAAACAAACAAAAAACAAAAAACAAACAAACAAACAAAAAAGAAAAACAAGCAATTTACACTATTATTTTTTGGGGGTGGAGTGCACAACTGGCTTAGCTCAAGGCTTATTCCTGATTCTGTGCTCAGGGGTCACTCCTGAAGATAGTGCTCACAGGGTGTCAGGATCAAAACCAGGTTCGCCACATGCAAGGCAAGCTCCTTATCCCCATTTTTGTTTTCGTAAACTTTTAGGCTGCCTTAAATTCTGCAGCCTAAATTCTGGCTTACACTTTCCTAATTCCCTTGGTGCTCCCTTCTCTGACCTGACATTGGACGTTCAGTCTGAAAGCCTGAAGTCTCCCTTTTTCTCCTGGTCAGGGTTCTAGCTTGGCCTCCATTTAACCTACCTCTGCCAGAAGAGTGGAGAATCCTCCATTGTTAAACCGTGATCAACCATGGTGGACAATAGACGAGTGTTCAATAAATGCTAGACGAACAAATAAAAATAGGTACATGTGCATGGGTGGATGGTGGTGAATGGATGGTGGGTAAGTAGATGGATGGATGGATAAATGGATGAATGGATGAATGGATGGGTGGATGGGTGGAAGGAGGGGTGGAAGATGGATGAATGGAAGGAGGGGTAGAAGATGGATGGTGGATAGGTAGATGGATGAATAGATGACTATTGGATGGACAGGTAGATGGATAGATTAAAATATATGAACAATAGGTCTTGTTTGAGCTTCCCTTTGATCTATCTCTTTCCTCCCCACATGATGCATAACTGAACGGATGAACCAGGAACGACGAATGAACATCTGGATGGGTGACAGAAGGGTGATGGATGAACAGAGGCCAGGGCGCACTGAGAATCGCAATGAGCAGTAGGAGGCGCTCTAGCGATCCCTCCTCTCCTTCCTCGCCGAGTGAAGCCTCGGGGGGCCCGGGACAGGCCGGAATAGGGGAGACCGCCCTGCAGTCCCCGTAGTGCCTGTCGCTCTGAAAGAAAAGGGGCTGGCGGAGGGAGAGCGAGGCCCCCAATGTCCCTCGCGCCTTCCCCCTGGGTCCGCGGGAATGGGAGGTGCCAGGGGGCCAGGCCGGAGCGCGCCGCTCCAAGAGCCCCATGGCCCGGCGGGGAGTCTCCTCCCGCTCGCGCGGCGCACACTGGCTTGCGAGGGGAGGGTCCCGCCGAGCGCGCGGCCGAGCGCGGGGCAGGGCGGCCTCCCCGCCTCTAGAGCCGGAGCCCCACTCCGGACACCCCCGGTGCGCGGCGTCTTGACCCCGGGCCTGCGGCCGCGCTCCGCCACCTGGATCGGAACCGCGAGTGTCCACCGGCGACGTTCCCCTCTGCGCGGCAACCTTGGTACGCCCCAGGGGACAGATGTCTCGGGGTCTTTAGCATGTGGGGTGCTGCGGGTGCCCAAGTTAAATGCAGCGCGTCGGGGGGCGGGGACGGGCGCGGGGCGCGGAGCCGGACGCCTCCTGCCTGCAGGTCCCCGGGCGGGCGCGCGGGCCAGAGCGGGCGGCTCCGGAGCTCCGAGCGACAGGTAAGGAGCCCCCGCGCGGGTTTGGGGTTTGGGGTGCTTGGGGCTGCTGAACCATCATCGCTCTGTCGGCTCGGCCGAAGGGGCCCGGCCGCGAGAACGCGGCAATTCGTGAACGGGGGTGGGTGGGTGGGAATTCCTAATTGCACCCCCCCAAAGGTTAGTTTTGCACTCCTGCTTCTGCCGGGGAGCCCCCTGCCCCGTTTGCTGGGGCCCCGAAAGTGGAGGAACAAAAGGAGCCGAGTCCGGGCCGGCGGGATGCGGAGGGCGCGCAGGGGGAGGGGAGCGGGGTGGACAGGACAAAGGGGCTTTTTAAGGGAAGTCGAGAGGTCTGGTTTCAGGGCGCATTCCAGGCGAGCGGGGGGCTCCGGGCTCGGCCCGCCGGCGGCGGGGGCCCCCGAACACCTTTCCTGCCTGGGGGTCCCGACTCTCCACTGCTTTGTGGGCTCGGGATGGAACTCTCTGCAGACCCTTGAATTAATTGGTATTCGTGGGGTTCCCGGCGCGCCGGAGAGTTGGACTTTGCTGGGAAGTGCACGGTGGGAGAGAAACTTCCAGGCTCCCGGATCGTGGGGCAGGAGCTGGCGCAGCGACTGTGGAAGCTCCCGGAAAGTGGGAACCTACCTTACCTCTCCTCCCAAACGCTGTATCTCTCTTCCCATAGATACAGAAATAGATACAATTACAGATACACTTGCTTCTCTTTCTATGGAGATCCTTTCTCCTCCCAAAGAGCAAAGTTCAAGCGTTTAATGGTTGCGGGAAACCCACTTCTCACCCTCCGCACCTTCCTTGAAGACGAAGCCCTGGGGTGAAAGTGGGCTGGGACTCCGGACTTGGACGCGGCCCCTGGCCCTGCCTGGAACACCCCCACCCACCCACCCACCCAGTCTGGAGGGCAGCGTCACGCTCTCTAGGTCCAGATGACCAGGTAGATGGGGTTTGCCATGGTCTTTCTACACCATCCTTTGTGGAGTGCTGGGAGAGGAACCGAAGGGCCTGCTTGGAGAATTCCAGAGAAGAGCCGCACCTTCCTGCCTCCAGCACAGCTCCTGACTCCAGGGTCCTGGGACAGGAATCCAGGGGGGTCTGAGCTAAAGAAAAGGGGAGCCCTCTCTGCCTCTCCATTTCCCAATATTGCGCCAACACCGCATCATCCACCTTAGTCGCATTCTTGCTGCCTCATAAATAGCAGTTAGTCCTGGTGGTCTGGTTGATTCATGACTCTTCTTGAGATTTTTTTTCCCCTGCTAGATTCTGTCTAATATGAATAAACTGTCTATCCTTGGTGATTCTGATTTTCCCACGTTTACTGCATGCATTATAAAAATATGCTCCGAGGCCTCAGAGATAGGGCCCAGTGGTGGATGGAGAAGGTGCCCAGAGGGTGTGAAGCGCCACCAGATTTGGTCCTGGTCAAGAAGGTGTAGCAGGGACTCTTCCAAAATTGCTATTATTTCTACAAACTTCACCATTTCTCCAACCTGTAGCTGGGTCCATCAACAAAGTGGAGGAAAGATGCCAGCTCGGGGCCAAGTGGTCTAACACAGGGGAAGATTCTACGAGGACTGGGGACCTTGGGATGCTTGGTGCCACTGGGGAGACCCTGAGCAGACTCAGCCCTCCCCTGCTAGGCGCTCCCTCCTTCCTTCGGTGCTCCTGGGCCTCAGCAGGGGGGAGGTGGGCAGCTGGAGGACGCAGGACTGACATTGTTTGCAAAGGGCGTGTGTGTGGTAGGAATGTGAGGTGCACTGAGTTTGGGTAGAGGGGTTGTGGGGGGACAGCTTGGCACCTTTCTGTGGTGAGGTGATGATGCCCGGGAGAGAGTCAGGAGAGGCTCTGAGGAGATGAGGACAGCCTGGGAAACCCCCACCGCCTGCAGGTGAGGGGTAAAGCCTTCTCTGGGGGACTGAGGTCAAATTCCAATCCCTTCAATTTGCTCCAGGCCCCTGGGGGAGGGGCGCCTCGGCTGGTGTTTGTAGGCGGGAGTCGGTGCCTTTGGGACTCTGGGGCCCCGGATTGGGGTCGGGGTTGGGGTTCAGGCTAGTGCTTTGTGGACTCTGTTGGAACAGTCAAATAATAAACGGATGTGACGGCCCTTGGGGGCAAACGCTGAGCTGGAGGAAGACCCCCACCCCCCGCATTCCAACCTCATTCTCTCCCTGGGGCCTTTTCATCAGGCTGCAGAAAACGCAGTCTTGGTCTGTAATCTAAATGCCGGGGACCCCAGTGCCCCTCCGCCCTTTCTAACACCCCTGGGGTCTCTCCCCCGGCCCTCTCCCCCCCCCCCCTCTCTCTCTCTCTCTCACACACACACACACACACACACACACACACGCACACAAGCACACACACACACATACACACCTCCCTGTTCCTGGGGCCCTACCTACCTGCCTTTTTGGAAGGGAGGGAAACTGAGGCACAGTGTGCAGTGGCCGGTGAAGGAGAGTGGTCCCACACCGCACAACACATTGTTCTAGAAGACCTAAGTCTAGGACCTCCTTTGGGGTTTCCTCCCCGGGACCCCTCATCCCTTGCTCCCATAGCGCCCCGGAAGTGCAAGTGCAGAGGCGCGGAGGCCGGGCGCTGCCCGTCTGCAACACCTCGCGGGATCGGTTCAGGGACTTGCTCGGCTGCTCCTCCCTCCGCTCAAGCCCCGACAGGTCCGGCTCCCGGCCGCAGCCTGGGAGGGACGCTGTGCAGGGCGGGCCGGGGGCGGGCCGGGCCGGGGCCGGGGCCAGGGCCAGCGCAGCCCGCCAGAGCCGGGACAAGGCGGCCACATGCGACGCCGCTCGGATCCCTGAGCCGGGAACTGGGGCGCCCGGACCTCTGGACTCCATCGACGAAGCAGGTGAGGGTGTGGCAGGCCTAGTCGGGTTTTGGAGTACAGGGGCAGCATCACCGCCACTTTCGGGCCCGGCCTCAGCGGGCCTGGCAGTTTCTGCAGCGGGAAGGAGAGTGGTTTGGGAGAGCACTTTTGTGAGGGAGCTGTGTCCCTGGTGGCTCGGCCAAGAGAAGTATGCAGGAAGGTCCCTGCTCCTTCTCCCCCTTTTTTTTTCTTTCTGGGAACACTATGCTAGCCAGTGGGCAGGTCCCTATAAGGGGCTGAGGTCCTGGACCTACCTGGACAACTGTAGAGATGCTGTGAGTGGACACTGGCTGAAGGTTGGGGTGTTGTGTCAGGGGACTATGCAGGTTTGTGATTCTGTGCTCTGGGGGAGGGGGTGTCTACTCTCCCTGACTTGGCTCAAGAGGTTGATTCTGAGCCAGGCGCTGGCATGGCCTGGAACAGTCTTGTCTTGGGTGTGCAAACCAGGAAAGGGACTAGTGGGAGCCATAGTCTCCAGGATCACACAGTTGGAGGCTGGGGACCCCTAGGATCGACCACACAGAGGAGGAGGCCGGGGACCTTCAGGGTCGCATAACCAGGTGGCAGAGCTCAGGCCTGGCTACTCAGTGCTTTGCTTCTCTCGGCAACAGCCTGGGAGCCTGGAGTGCACCCTGTCTTGCAACCCCTAAGGCCCCTCGCCCTGGGAGGCAGGGGCTGGAGGAGTCTATAGTCCTCCCTGGAGCTCCTCCTCCTGCAGGAATCAAGGAGACCTGCAAAGGCTGTGGTCAGACTTCCCAAGGCACTCCTTAGTGGTTAATAATTAGCAAGAGTGACTAATTAAGGCTGCCTCCCCCAGTCGCTGCCACCTCCTGCTCACAATCTAGCTCCCCTGAGTTCCTGCTTGGCTTGGCTGGGCTCTGCCCTGTTTCTGAGGGTGCTGCCTGTATCCCCTGCCCATTTTTACATGAGTGTTTGGGAGGGCTGGTATCTACTGAGGGTATTCTTCCTCTGGTCTGGCCCCCATACCCCAAACCCAAGGCCAGTTTCTGGTATGTTTGCAGTGGGCCCCATGAATTTAAAACCCACTTCTGCTGTGTGTTCCTATAAACCTAACCCATGGGGCCGTGACTTTGTTTTTAGGGCTGGATGTTTGGTGGTTGCTGTAAGCGGCTTCTGTCCTACAGCCATGAGTGAGATTTCGGTGAATTCACTTTATGGAGAGTGGGTTGCACGGATGGCAAAATATGAAATATAAAATAATGAAATCACACACAGAGAATGTGGGGTCAACATGTATTTCTGGCAGGAGTGCGACAAGTTTATTTTTCAAGCGGGGTTTTATAGGGGTAAGCCAGTCACAGGTGAAGAATAATCACAAAGCAAAATACAACAGTAACTATACCTAAGCTATGGGTGTGCCTGTAAAAATTCTAAGGTACAGAAGGAGAAGGTCACAACTCAAGGCAACTCTTTGCAAGCTTACTTCAAATGCAAAATCAGGATTAGGGAGAAGTAGGAAATATCTAGAAACTTGATCTTCCTGGGCTGGACTCTATTGTTTTTGGGGTCAAGTAAAGGAAGGAGCCAATAGCCCAGGGGTCTGCTCTCTGGCTTTGCCCTGACCACCAGAAACTGTAGCTGCAAGGACATACTTGAAAAAGAGAAAAAACATAGTCTTAACTTATAGGTTCTAAATATTATCAAGAAAAAGGGTTCTCTTAGTAATCTTTGGTGCTGAAATTTCTGAGCCAAATTATTTGATAGAGGCCACAATTTTGCCTGAAATTTACAAAGGAGAGAAGCCAAATAATGACCAAAAATGTAATGCCAAGTATCTCTTTGGAAATTCCTCAACCATCCATGCAGGGGAAAAAGGCATCCATAGCGGGCCTTTTGAGGAACCCCGTGGGGGTAATTTCAGTTTTCCCCACCAGGAAAATCTGAGGATACATCTGGTGGGCTGAGCCCCCCTAAAAGTTTAGGTATGCCCTGGCAGGTGGTATTTGCCCGGGACTCTGCTTTGGGTCACAGATACAGGGGTGCCATTGGGAACTTATTTTGTCTGGAGCTGCACTCCTCCCGCCCTATTCAAGTCCTGTCTGCTGCTCTGAGCCCCCAGGAGTAGGATAAGCTCCAGACAGAAACTCGAAGGACTTTTGGACTGTTGCTCAATGCGGCTGAGTCAGAGGGGAGGTGTTGGTTCCTTCCTTCACTGCCCTTCCCACCCCTGCTTCTAGCTGGCCTGGGCCTCAAGGACCCGCTGGGTGGCTGCTGGTGTTAGATGTTTCAGATGGAGTTGCCTAAGTTCTGGGACTCCATGGGGCTACAACAGGAGGCACCTTTCCTGTCCTGCTGTCCTGACACTCAGCTCTGTCTCTTCCTTGGCTGTGGAATGTAAAGTACAGGGCTTCAGGTAGACGCTCCTGTGAAGGGTCCTGGGTTTCACTGGAGGCCCCAGAGCAGGAGAGGCCCTTAGTCTGGGCAGTTTTCTGCCTGTTGCCCACAGAACCCTGGGCCTAAGAGCAGCAAAAACACTCTGAGCTGTAAGGTGCCCACATGCCTTTCGCTGAGGGTCTTCCTTGCTTTGGGAGTGTTGCTGGCCCAGGTTCTTGGATGGATAAGGGTCATCCCTGAAAGGGTCCCTTTAAGGTAAGGACCCTTATCCCTGATAAGGGTCATCCTGACTGAGCCCTGGGACATTCTCCTCCTGCTCTGCTCTGTCCTGTGGGTCACCCCACTGGAGCCTGAAGCCCTAGGAGGCTGAGTTGGGGAGTCTTGGAGCCTTCTCTTGCCAATGCCCCCCATAGTCCTGAGAGTGTCTGGCTCTCCCTCCCTTGTGTTGGAACCTCTTAGCCCAAGCTTCATGGATCCTAGGGGCTCACCGCTCGCTTTTTGTTATTGTTCCCCAACAGCTGGGGAAGTGCCAGGCCTCCTACGTGTCCTGTGGAAGCCAGGGTTGGGTCTTGGTCCCGCCTCCCCAGACTCACCATGGAGAGTAAGGATGAGGTCAGCGACAGTGACAGCGGCATCATCCTGCAGTCTGGTGAGTGCAGGGGAATCCCTCAGGCTGGCCAGGGCTATGCCACTACCTGAAGCTGGGTGGCTGAGAGGGGTTGGGAAGGCAGGGGAGGGGGCAGGATGATGTAGAAGGGCTTGGCCCCATGGCTGTGATGTTTACTTCCTGCTAGAGCCTTTGAACTGCAGAGTCAAGCTGCCCTGGTGGGGATCTGCCTTATTCACTCTGGCCAGTGTTGGCTAAGTTGAAAGATCTTACCTGATCAGTGTGTGAAGGGCCTACACCTACTCTGGTGTAGGCTGGATACAAGGTGTGAGTGTGGGGGTGAGAGAGAAGAAAGGGTAAAGGGAATAGGAGAAGGGAAGTCAGCTATAGGGGGGTGGGAAGGGGCAGGAGACCTTCTGGGCTAATGTTTCAGGCTGATGTTTGTGGCTGTGACTGGACTGTACTCTGGGCAGTGTGTGGCTGTGTGTGTGTATGAGCCTGTGATGATCACGTATGCATCTGAGAATGTGTGATCATGTGGGAGTATGATATCTGCATGTATGAGTGATCATGTGTATGTATGTGACTGAGTTGATGTATACTTGATGAGAATATGAGCATGTGTGTAATATGTGCTTGCATGTCACACACAAGTGTAAATATTTGTGTGTGCAATTCCTATGTGCATGTAAAAGTACATGAGCATTTAATCATGTGTATGCAAATGATGCATAGTGCACTCTTGTGTGCATATCTGAGAATGCATCTGATCATGTGTGGTCATGTGTGTGTAAAGTATATACTGAAATATTTATTCCTATGTGTATGAAATCTGTGTCTAGGTGTGTGTGAGTGGGTGTGCAAAGCATATATGTTTATGCCTATGTGTATTCCTGCATGCATGTTTGACCAGGTGTGTTCATTAGGGGTGTTCTGGAAGCATCCAAGGCCACAGAGATGACTCTGAATGGACTATACTTTACATGCAGGAGCACTGTCAGGGTCCACCCCAGGCACAGTGCTGGGAGTCAGCCTGAACACCTCTGGGGGTAGGAAAGTGGTCCCTCAAAGTAAGACAAATACAGGTTTTTGTTTTGTTTTGTTTGGGGCTACTCCTCACAGTGCTCAGAGCTTACTTCCTTTTTTTTGTTTTTGTTTTTGTTTTTGTTTTTGTTTTGTCACACCTGGTGGTGCTCAGGGGTTACTCCTGGCTGTCTGCTCAGAAATAGCTCCTGGTAGGCACGGGGGACCATAAGGGACACTGGGATTCGAACCAACCACCTTTGGTCCTGGATCGGCTGCTTGCAAGGCAAACGCTGCTGTGCTATCTCTCCGGGTCCTCAGAGCTTACTTCTGACTCTGTTCAAGGATCATTCCTGGGGCTGGAGAGAGAGCACAGCGTAGGGCATTTGCCTTGCATTCCTGGCATCCCATATGGTCTTCCAGCCTGCTATGTGCAATTCTTTTTTTTCTTTTTGGGCCACACCCGATGATGCTCAGGGTCTCAGAAATTGGTCCTGGCTTGGGATGCTGGGGGATCAAACTGCAGTCCACCCTAGGTTTGCGCGTGCAAAGCAAATGCCCTACCACTTGCGCCACCACTCCAGCCCCTGCCAGGGGCGATTTCTGAACGTAGAGCCAGGAGTAACCCCTGAGCACCGCAGAATGTGGCCCCAAAACCAACCAACTAACCAATCAATCAATCAATCAATAAAGTTTTTAAGAAAAAGAATCATTCCTGGTGGGCTTTAAATTGGGGGGGCTGCATGCAAGGCCAAGCACCCTATCTGCCCTGGCTTAGGCCCCAAGACTAGTTTCTGAGTGAGGCCTTCCCTGAGCGTCTGTTGTTGTTCCCAGGCCCCGACAGCCCTGTGTCCCCCATGAAGGAGCTGACACAGGCTGTGCGCAAGAAGCAGAGGGCCCTTGAGGAGCGCCTGGAGGCCTGCCTGGAGGAGCTGCGGAGACTTTGCCTGAGGGAAGCGGTGAGAGGAGGGGTTAGGGGTCCTCTCAGCCCCACACACTGGGAGTGGGGGGTCGCTCTCCAAGGAAATTCTGGACGGCACAGGCTTCTGGTTCCCTGGGCACCCGGGTGGGGGACAGGGTACAGGACCTCGGTGAGTGGGTGAGAGGTGATGGGGCAGGTCAAGAAGGACCTTGGGCGTCGGGAATTCGATCCGGATCAGGTTGGGTCTCTTCTACTTGATTGGAAGAGGCGTAAAGGAAAACTGAGGGGTTGTGGGAAACTGGAAAGATTCCCTAGTCAGACCTTGGCTGGTGGAAGTGAAGGGGCCTGGCTTGACCCTGTGTCCATCGCAGGAGCTGACCGGAGTGATGCCCGCCGAGTATCCCCTCAAACAAGGGGAAAAGGTCCCTAAGGTTCGTCGGCGCATCGGAGCTGTCTACAAGCTGGACGAGAGTGCACTGCACAGAGAGGTGAGGGGTTCACGGCTCCCTTGCCCAGCCTCCTGCACCCCTATGGGGGGACCCAGAGCTGAAGAGCACAAGCCAGGGGTTGCTCACCCTTGGCGTCAGGAGGGAAAGTGTCCCCTGTGGGCTCCGGTCCTGCCTGGCTTGGCTCCCTGGGACGTCTGTCTTCTCCATCCTCTGCTGCCCAAGGCCCCTGCCCGGCCCCCTGACTCTGAGCATCCCACAGGACCCCCTTGGTGGCCTGGAGCAGGAGCTGGCCCTGCAGCAGCAGATCGCTGAGGCAGCACGGAGGCTAAGCCGGGAGGAGAGTCTGGGTCGCCAGGCACGGCGCCAACGCAAGCAGGTGGCGCTGCAGGAGGAGCGGAAACTGCGGGAGTTGCAAAGGCGTGTGGGCGAGCGGAGGCGCAACAGCGAGCCTGCTGATCCCCGCCGCCCACCAGTCGCAGGTGAGACTCGAACCCGCCTCCCCGCTGCCCATCCTGGGTGCAGAAGAACCTCCACCCCCTCTACCCACCCATACAGATGAACCTCAGCATAGACACTGAGTGGGTACCAATCCTGTTCCTGCTTCGGGCTGCCCCACATACCTGTTTGTTTATCCGGGTCACCCTCGTTTCCACACTCTAGGCCAAACACTAGACTCCACTTTCCTCAGGTGGGGGAGGCGGAAAGGCCTGCCCCTTTGGGCTTAGTCAGTCAGGGCCTGTGGTTCTTCTCAGCACCTGAGAGCCGGCCCAGCAGGCTAGAACAAGGGAGGCCATGGTTCCATCCCAGCACCACATCTTCTGCCCCACCCCTGCTAAGCTAGGGAGTGGCCCGTGAATGAAGACCACTGGGTGTGACCCACAAACATAAACCAACCCCCAAATCCTTGGGGTTATCCAGCTTCCAGCCCCGGCCCACCCTCTTGGCCCCTAGGGTCCCCCATGTCTCAGCTGAAGTGAGTATAAGAGCCTTGGGACATGGCTGCTCCACACCAGGTTGTTGGGGCTCACAGCTGTAAACGGTGTTGGGTCCCAGCAACATCAGCACTGCACCCTGTCATCCCTTAACCCTTCCCTGTCCTAGTGGTGTTTCTGCTCAGTTCTTGGGCCGAGACCCAGGTGGTCGGGAGGGGTACAGTTGGAATGGATGTGCCTGGATGGGGTGGCCTGGGCCAGGTTTCCTTCACCCTGACCCACTCGGCTACATATAGGTTAATCTGGACTCAGTACCTCTGCTCAGGGCTGGCACACAGTGACCTATTTAGAGCTGTGGACTCCTCCTCAGAGAGGAGCGAGGAGGGAGGCCCAGCTAGCACCCACTGGGGTGGAGTCCACTCAGCCCAGGGCTTCCCACAGTCTCTAGCCTGTCCCCCACAACTCCCACCAGGATCCCCAGACTGGGTCTGCCCTTGATGACAGCTGTCGATGTGGGTGGAAGTCCCAAAGGATTCTATGCTCTGTGTCTATGACAAGTGAGGGGAACTCCTCTCTCACCCAAGCCTGCAGCCTCGATGTCCACTTATGGTGCTTGAGGGGGGAGACAGGTCAGGGCATGCCTGGAACTTGAGTGAAATGCTGTGACGTGGGTCAGGAGTTGAGGTTCTCAGCTGGGAGAGTGGGGAGCCCTGCATGGTGGTTGAGTTTCTCTTTTCCCTACCAGAGCGACCCTGCTCATAGGCCAGGCTGGTTCCTGCTGGTTCTGGCTGAGCAGGGGCCTGAGGTCCTGCCTGTAGCTCAACAGGCGGAAGGCACAACTGACAGTTCAGTCCTGTTCCGGGCTCCACAGCCCAGCTGTGCACATGGTGAGCAGGAAATGAAGCAGGATTAATAATTGGTCCCTAAAGGTGTTTTGAATTTACCAAAAAGAAAGAAAACAAATAGACTTAAAGGAAGAAAAAGGAAGGAGGCCATTTGACCAGTTTCCACACAAGGGCCCTTGAGGCCAGTGATAGTCTCCACCTGTCAGCTGCAGGAGGCCGGTAAGGGTGGGTGTTGAACCACAACAAGCTTGGGGAACAGTGCCTGGGAAGCAGTGCCGGTCAGGAATAGCTGCTTGGAATGCATCTAATGAATTGCCTTTAGCAAGGCTGCAGGGAGAAATGTCTGCAGGACATTTCTGGGAATGACTAGTTTTTGCTCTATCCGGTATGGATGAGCCAAAAAGGGTGAAAGTGGAGCGTTTAGGAATGTAAAACTTAAAAAAAGTGTTTTTTTTTTTTTTTTTTTTTTTGGCTTTTGCCCATATCCTGTGGTGCTCAGGGCATATTGCTGAATCTCTGTTCAGTGTTTACTCCTGGGAGGGCTTGGGGGTGCTGGGGATTGAACCTGGGTTAACCAAGTGCAAGGCTAGAGTAGTATTTCACTATAGCCCTCACTACAGTGAGTAGTATTCATAGTAGTATCTCTCTAGCTCTGGGTGGTGTGTGTGTGTGTGTGTGTGTGTGTGTGTGTGTGTGTGTGTGTGTGTGTGTAACTGTTTATTTTGGTGTGGGGTCACACCCAGTAGTACCAAATTACTGTTCTATCATTCTGGCCCTGACAATCTCACTCTCTGCATTGCTTTTCCCTAATGAAACTTGAAATTGTTGTTGTTTTTTTTTTTATGATAGGTAGGGCAGGAGGGACATTTCTTTTTAGACCACACATTCAGAACCAAGCATAGGCTACATTGCTGGGTCAAGGTTCTGAGCTTACAGTAGCATTTATGAAAAATAGAAATCTTTATTCACCTGATTTTTGTGAAAGATCAGAGGCAGGGAAAGGATAGGAGAATATCTCTGCTGGGGAACCCTGGAGCAAGGCTAGCAAGAACACAACTGCTGTGAGTCTATCTGCTTAGGTCCCTGGGCAGAATGCTTGGTGCTTACGAACTGCTTTGAGGAATGTTTTTGAATTTTATTTTAATGGTAGAGCTAAAGTTGACAAATTCAGTAAAAGGCCTATCAATCGACATGGTAGGTTTAGGACCATTGAGTGGGTCCTTATCAGAATTAGGCATTGGTGTGAGAACAATGCAAATGTTATGTAAACAAACTCAGAGAAACTGGAGCTGTAGTACCATGGTAAGGAACTTGCCTTACATGCACCTGACCCGGATTCAATCCCTGGAACCCTATATGTTCCCCTAAGTCCTACTAGGAATGATCTTGGAGTGCAGAACCAGTAATACACCCTGAGCACTGCTCAAACCAAAATAAATAGCTCCTCTTATTTTTCTTAAGAAAAACAACCCAACCATAGCTGTGTTTCAATAAAGCTTTATATATAAAATAAAACAGCCCATTCAAGACAAAGTAGTCCTTTACACCCACATGGTTACTGAAGCATAGAACCAGGATTAAACCCTGAGCACTGCTGGGTTTGCACCCCCAAACCCCAAATAAAGCTACAACAAAAACTAAAAGCAGCCAGCTAACTGGAGTTGGCACATGAACTTGTAGTTTGTCAACTCCTTTTGGAAAGGCTGTAAAGATGGCTGCAGGTGTTGACTTTCCTTACCCCCTTCTGGCTAACAACCTATATGCTCACTGCTCGCCAGCAAGAAAGTAGGTGAAGGTTGTGGTTAAGAGCCAGACTACGGTCAGACTGTCTGGGCGGGGTTCCTGACTCAGTTCCTTTGGTGGATCGACCCTGTTACTGACCCAACTCGATTGCCTCCTCTGTTGCGTGGAGCTGAAGATAGCATTTACCTCCTAGGCCTTTGATGAGTTGCAGGAATTGCTGTTGCTGGCATGAGACCAGACCAGCACTTCAGTTTTCTTCCCGTGGTTCTTGGACACACTTGGGAGTGCTCTGTGGGCTCCATCCAGATCACCTGAGACTTAGACCAAGAGCTGAAAGTTTCAGCACATCCAAGGGCAATGGCAAAAGCAAGTTGCCTCTTGCTGACAGGCATATCCCCTGTCAACCATGAAAGAACTTCTCTCCAGCTGGCCAGATCCTCATTTGAATTGGTCTCTGAGCTTCAAGACACCAGTGCCCTCTGCTATACCCTCAATGTAGGGCTTTCCAGATTTGGGATCCTTTTCATTTATTTTTTGGTTTGGTTTTGTTATTTGGGTCACACTTGGTTATGCTCAGAAGTTACTCCCAGCTCAGTGCTGGGGGTCATTCCTGTTATGCTGAGTGAAAGGGGGTGCACACATAGAACTGGGAATCTCATGCTTAAAATATATACTACAGCTCTTTGCCCCAAACATCTCCCTGGAGATTTGGGATCCCTACATTGAGTTGTGTATATCATATCAGAAGACTAGAAAAGTCTGGAACAAACCTTTTCATTCCATAGGTCTTGCAAAATGGTTTGTTGCCTTTCCCTCCCTCACCAGGAAACCCTGCCAGAGAAAGCCCAGATTTTTTTTGTTGTTGTTGCAAAGATTGGGAAATCAAGGCACAGGGCATCAAAATTACTTATTCAGACTTGCAAAGATAAGTGGAAAGCCAGGCCTAAAATAAAATTTTCTGAGGTCAGAGATCTAAATAGTACAGGGGTTATGGCACTTATCTTGCATTTGGCTGATCCTGGTTTGAATTGTAAGCACCACCAAGGATCTATCCTGAGCACAGAGCCAGGAATAGCCCCTAAGAAACTTCAGGTATGGTAGAAAAACAAAAAACAATCAGCTTTTCTGTCTGTTCACTCCTGTGCACTGGTTCTCCTCTACTCCCACATGAAGTCACAGCCCAGGAAGATGTGGTGATTTGAAACTGATCAGGGATGGAAACAGAAGCCGGGCCAGCCTGACTGCCACATGCTGCTGATTCTGCAGTCTCTGGCCAGCCTGCTTACCTTCTCCTTTCCCTTTGTTTTCCCAGAACTCAGTGCCTCAGACGATAGCTCCCTGTCAGACGGGCTTCTCCTAGAGGAAGGTGAGAGCGGACTGGGGCCCTCGCAGTCAGGGTTCTTGCTACAGGAAGGGGCTGTGGCAGGGCTGGCTGAGGAGGATTATGGACAGGAGTAGAGATTGTGGGCAGTGAAGACATCAGTGCCCCTCCTTGTTGCACTTTCTATGCTTCATTCACTACTATGCCTAGTGGTGGAGGAGAGGCTGATGACTGTGGACCCTCTTTCCATGCTAGAGGCTCAGTCAGTTTGGCAGGGAAGAGGCAGGTGGGTCCAGCAGGGCTCCTATCCCTGCCTTTGCCCTGGGATTTGATTTTAGGATGCACCTGCCGGGGCCAAAGCACCATCTGGCCGCTGAGTGCGGAGCTTCGTGAGAGTGGCAGGAGGTGGGAACAGAAACTAGATTCAGAGACTGGTTACAACCCTCAGGGTGCTGGGGCACAAAGCGGGTCAGGAGGTGGTGCGGCCTGCCCAGGGAAGGGCCTCGGTCTGTGCAGAAGTAGGGCAGTGGGCACAGGTGAACAGGAAAAACAGGTGCAGGGGTTAGCTGCAGCATGTGCCTGGGGTGAAGGTCAGAACAGTCTTTCCCAAAGTGGGTCCTTGACTGCTGGGGGGCATCATACAGGGGGGCACCAATACCCTGAGGTGCTGGGGGGGCACTTTCTCTTTGCCCACTAAAGAAGGCAGGTTTTTTCATTGGGTAGAGTGATTTTTCTGGGAAGGGAGCAGTAAAAGCCAAATCAATTTAGGAGCCACCTGGTTAGAATGAAAAGGGCAAAATGTGGGCCCGGAGAGATAGCACAGCGGCATTTGCCTTGCAAGCAGCCGATCCAGGACCAAAAGGTGGTTGGTTCGAATCCCGGTGTCCCATATGGTCCCCCGTGCCTGCCAGGAGCTATTTCTGAGCAGACAGCCAGGAGTAACCCCTGAGCATCGCTGGGTGTGGCCCAAAAACTTAAAAAAAAAAAAAAAAAAAAAAAGGGCAAAATGTGAGGCTGGTGTGATAGCACAGTGGGAGGGTGTTTTCCTAGTATGCAGATGACCCAGGCTCAATCCCCAGCATCCTATATGGCCCCCTAATCTGCCAGGAATAATTCCTGAGCATAGCGCCAGGATTAACCCCTGAGTACCACTGAGTGTGGCCCCAAACAATAAACAAACAAACAAATAAGGGGGAATGTTAGATGTGGGCCACAGAGAGGAAGCTGGAGGGAGACCTTCCTGAAGGAGGCAGGTCTGAGAAGGGCTGGGTGGGGAGGAAGTGCCCCAGGAGAAGGGACAGACTTGGGAGCTGGCGCCCTGCCGGGAGAAGAACCTGGTGCAGGCCAGGACAGTTCTGGTTGGGCTGGTTCCCCAGCCACTGCCCTCACAGGTTTCTTTTACTCCAACAGAGGAGCCAAAACCTCCCCCAGAGTCCCCAGCCCCGCCCTCTCGGCCTGTTCCACCCCAGAGCCTTGAGGGACTGCAGCTGGTGGGGTCTGAGCTGGGCATCCTGGAGCGTGCCCCCATCCAGAACCACCCCTGGAAGGAGAGTAGCCTGGACCAGCCCTATGAGAAGCCCAGGAAGTGTTCAGAGCCCAGCAGCGAATCCAGGTAGGTCTGGGAGAGGACATGAGGTGGGGGAGGAAAGGCACAGTGTCAAGGGGCTACCCCAGGCTGGGCAAGGCAGGAGAGCCACCCCCTCTTCAGCTGAGCCTGGAGGTGCCAGCTCTGGAAGTGTCTGCACCCCTAACTTGGGGTCCCCCTACACACACTGTGAACCCCTAAGTGTAAATACTTGCTTCTAAACCATCTCCAATCCTGTGCAGCAGCCCGGCCACTACCCCGCAGGACGGGCCCAAGCCTACCCAGCTGTGGCTGCTGGAACCACCTGCTGCCTACCATGTGGTCCCTAGCAGTGGTGGCCCCGTGCAGCGACCTGGTCGCACCAGTGCCCCAGCCACCCCTGAGATGCTGGACAGGAGGGGCCAGTCGCAGTCCCTGAGGTAAGTGCTTGGCAGAGGCACCCCTTCTGCCTCTCCCAGAGTTTCCAGTCTCCTCCTTGACCGAGGTAGAAGGACCACTGTTGAGAACTTACATTTTGGGGTCCTGGGGACTCTTCATGGCAGACACTGGCCTTGAACATCTGAGGCCTTGGGTTTGATCTTTGAGAGCTGGTTTGGTAGCAGCTCCCAAATAGCACCAAACGAGAACCTGCACACCAAGAATGGATCTTCTGTTTAGAAGAGAGCAGCTTCTAGCCTATGGAGCAGATCATGTGGAATCCTTCCACAAAAACTCACAGAGGCAAACTGCTTGTGTAACTCTTTCCAAAGACTCTAGTTGTGTCCTGCACAAAGCGTGTAGCTCCTTTTCCTAGGCATAGCCTCTAGTATCCTGGTCAGTACATTTTTGGGGATACCTGGGGTGATCTGTGACCTGAAGGGCATACTGGCAATACTGGTTACAGTACTGCTCTGCCAGCAGGTCTGGGGGCCATTAAGGCTATGCCTGGTTTGGAGTCCCAGGTTGTGGGCAGAGCCCATCTGTATTAAACAATTTGGGACCCCTGCATCATGGATTGACATGGAGTGGGGGACATCTCTGACAGGAGGTTTCAGTGTCCCAGCTCTGGTGGCATCAGGTTAAGATGCTGGCAGTCTTAGACTGAGACTGTCTGAAGGCAATGGCTAAATTTGATTCCCTCGCACCCCTCTTTTGAGGGCCAAACCTTTGCTTTTGCCTTAGGATTTTTTTTTTTTTTTTTTTTTTTAGTTTTTCTGCCATACCCGGTGATGTTCAGGAGTTACTCCTGGCTATGTGCTCAGAAATTGCTCCTGGCTTGGGGGACCATATGGGAGTCTGGGGATCAAACCAAATCCATCCTAGGCTAGCTCACGCAAGGCAGAGGCCTTATCGCTTGCGCTACCGCTCGGGCCCAGCCTTAGGATTTTTGTATGTGTTTTTGAGCCACACCCAGCAATACCTTGTGCTCTACACTCAGAAATCATTCCTGGCAGACTCAAGGTACCATATGGGATTCCAGGGATTGAACCTGGATCAGTTGTATGCAAAGCAAATGCCCTACCCACTCTGCTACTGCTCTGACCCTAAGGGCTGCACCAATTCTTCTTCGTTTTATTATCCTATCCAAAAAAACGCATTATTTTTCTGTTTGAAACTTTATTTAAACAGTATGATTTACGAAGTTGCTCATAATATAGTTATTTTAGGTATTCAGTACTCCACCAATGTCACACATTATCCCCTGACTCTTCCACCCCCCTCACTTCCCAGCCTACAAGCACCTTGCCTTGGGAGTTTTTTTTTTTGGGGGGGGGGGTCCTGTGTGGCAATGCTCAGGGGCTCAATCTGCTGGTGCTGAGTCACTGAGGCACTATGGTCATGAGTGCAGGACTTGTATGCTAAAATCCTCACTGGGCTGAGCTGTGCATGCCGGGCAAGGTCCCCTGTCTCACCCTGGCTCCTCTTCTCTTCCCAGGATAGAGTCTCTCCGGGCTGGTGCTGAGGGTCGGGGCCGCAGCGCCTTCCCACGCCGACGGCCCACACACTACACCGTGACAGTGCCCGACTCCTGCTTCCCGCAGGCCCAGCCCTCGCTGACCCCCGCCTGTCACTCCTGCTCGGAGGACAGTGGCTCAGATGTGTCCAGCATCTCACACCCTACATCCCCCGGCAGCAGTAGCCCCGACATCTCTTTCCTGCGGCCGCTGTCCCCACCTGAGCACCTGCGCCAGCGTGTGGCCTGGGGCCCAGCTGGCAGCCATCACCCAAAACTGCTGCCCCCTGGGTACCTCCCGGCTGGGCGCTACATGCTGGTGGCAGCCTCTGAGGGCCACCTGCTGGCCCCCAGTGACTGGGAGCTGGGCCGGGCTGCCCCAGGCTGGGTCTACGAGGAGGAGGCGGTGGCTGCAGGCCTGCATTTCCGACGCCTGGTGCCGGCTCCAGGCCGCCTGGTGCGGACACCCTCACTAAAGGACACCCCCACTGCCCGGCTCAGCAAAGCTGCCGTGTCCAAAGAGCTGGAGTCCTGGCATGAGAGGGCACGGCTCCGGAGTGCCCGGCCACACTCGTTGGACCGCCAAGGGGCCTTCCGCATGCGAAGCCTGCCAATAAGCCGAGCTCTGGGACCCCGAGCACAGGTACAGCTGGGCTGGAGTTGGGCAGGCCAGGAAGTAGAGATTCCTGCAGCTCCAGGGAAGAACAGAAGCAGAAATCCATTTCCTCTGGGCTCTGTGGGGTACCCCCTGACGTCCACCCTCCAGCAGCAGCCCAGATTCCCCACATGATTTATGGGTACTCCTCAGTGCACATAAGCTTCTGTTCATCAACAAAAGTTCAATCCAGCTCACCTATCCCCCCACCCCCCACAACATGAGGGCCCAGGAAGGAGAAGCTGAGTGTTTGCAGACCACTCAGGCCTTCTCTGAACCCCTTTTCTGTTCCAACTCCTGGGGACCACTCCCCCTGGTCTAGGAGGCCACACCTTGTGGGCTTCAGAGGTTTGTGCTGGTTGCCAAGGATCCAGTCCAGGGCCACACATGGGCAAGGTGCCTACTCTATCTCTTGAGCCCCAGCCCCTTCTTGGAGACCCTAAATATCAAGCAGCTCAATATTCTGCAAAAGGCCCCATTCCCAAGGTTAGACCACTGGGATAGCATCTGGCCAACGATCCTCTTCGTCATCGTCATCAGATAGAACAGCTATGATCCTCCCTCACAGGGCCACTGGGGTGGGTGTAAAGGGTCTGGGTGACCCCCAGGAAGTGCTAATTGCATGGTCTGCCCAGGATCTGTTTCCCGTAGCCGTGTAGGAGTGATCAGGACCCATGAATCTCCCCCTTTCCTCTCTCCCTGCTTGGTGTCTCCCAAGTTACCACAGGCAGCTCCTTTGAGACCTGAGGTTCCTGATAGGCACAGCTGCCTGCCCTGTCCGCCCACAGCTGCAGCTGGCATAACTCTGGCCCCACCCAGCCAGCTTGCTTCCTGCCAGTTTGGACCTGCCCAGGCCCAGCCCACCCCAACCTGCCAGGCAGGGAAAGGGGTGAAAAGTCAGCCTGAGGGGCCGGGCGGTGGCGCAAGAGGTAAGGTGCCTGCCTTGCCTGCGCTAGCCTTGGACGGACCACAGTTCGATCCCCCGGCGTCCCATATGGTCCCCCAAGCCAGGAGCAACTTCTGAGCGCATAGCCAGGAGTAACCCCTGAGCATTACCGGGTGTGGCCCAAAAACCAAAAAAAAAAACAAAAAAAAAAAAAAAAAAAAAAAAGAAAAGTCAGCCTGAGAAAGCGGGAAAGGTGGGGTTGGGGACACTGTCTACTCCCAGAGAAGGCAGGGGGAAAATGTAGGGAGAGGGTGGCAGGGACTCAGGGCTGCACAGGATCAGAAGGTAGTCATGACACTTATGTTGGTGTTATTTTCCTTATACTGTGGCTACAGCTTGTGGGGCTCATATATGTTTTTGGTGGTGGCAGATATAGAGCCGGGTCAGCCATGCAGTTATTCCAAGGCCCATGTCCTGTCCTGAGCTCCATAGAGTGGGTCTGCTTATCTAACTCTCATCTGTCTCTTCCTGGCCCTGTAGGTGCCCGCCGTGTGTGTGCTGCGCAGATCGCCCGACGGTGCCCCAGTGCAGGTCTTTGTGCCTGAGAATGGAGAAATCATCAGCCAGGTGTGACTTAACTGTGGCTGTCTGCCCAGAGACTCTCGGGGCTCAAGACCCCACCCCAGGTGCCTTCCTCAGCTCCCATGTCCCAGTCGCCGGTCGATCGCCTGGAGCCGAGACTTTTTTTGATGTTTATTTTTTTATCAGTTTCCCTTGTGATGCCCTGAACTGAGGGTGTCTATGATGTCCTCCATGTTTTGCAGTATGACAGTGGACCACAGACTTCCTGAGTTCAGGACTATGGGAAGCAGAGAGGATGCTAAAGGGGCTTCCTGGATCCCTATCCCCTGCTTCTGTGAAAGTCCCCCGAGAATAGCCCAGGGCCTTGGCACCCTGTTCCCTGGCTGGGGACATTCCCACCTTCCCCCTGTGCTCTGTGATGCACAGCCGAGTGTACATAGCACCAGGATGCTGGAATGTCCCGCCACAGATCCTATCCCTGTCCTGTCCTGCCCTGTCTCCCAACTCCCCCACCAGTCCTGTAAGTTTCATCGTTGACTGCCTGGCCTGCTCTCTGCATTGGACTAACCGGGACTGTGGGTCACCTAGCTTGAGGGGTGCTGAAGGCTTCCCCCCTTTGGCCACTTCTCTGGGCATGAAGATGTGAAGTCTGGCCTCCCTGTCATGTCTTTTTCTCATTGTCTGGAAACGCCTCATCATCATCATCTTCATCTGCTGGACACCACTTTTTCCCCAGAAAAGGGGTACAGTTTGCTGCTCTGAGTCCTGGGGGCTCTGAGACATGGATTCAGGGAAAGGCAAGCCCTGGAGGAGGCAGGTCTTCTCACTTGGGGCACAGCCTGCACTGCTGTCCCAGAGGACCCCTTTCAAGGAGAAACCCCCACCAGCTTGAGGTCAGGACTGACTCTGGGGAGCAGAGCAGAGGGGTTGCCAGGATGACCTTCGTCTGAACCCCAAGAGGCAGAGTTCCCATGAGGAAACCTCAGGCCCTGAGAAATGCATGAGGAGAAAGACAGTCATCTGCACCTGTCCCCCACCACATCATCCCACAGTCCCCACCATGGGTCCCCCGCCCCATGGTGAGCCCTACTTTGATTGCTGGACATAGGCAGTTTGTCACTAAGCTCCTCCCCAGTGACCAGCACATTCTTTCCCATTGCCCACTTTGGAACCAAGAGCTCATTAGGCTGAGCCAGGAGCTGCCTGGAACCCCCAATCAAGCACCCTTTGTATTAACTTATTGGTCCTGGCCTGGCGCAGTACAGTGGCCATACTCTGCCCGGAGCAGGAACTGCGGGTTTGAGTCAAACCTTCAATAAAGTCTGTTCTGTGGGACCTGCTGGGCTAGCTTTCCAGTGGTGTTTTGTGGGCCAGTGTGGGTGGTTGAGAGGGCCCCTCAGCTCTCCAAGGAGCTCCAAATCTTCCAGAAGCAGCTGGGACTTTGGGATCAGGGAGATGGCCAGAGTCCATGTGGTGGAGGCTGATCTGGGGCCTTGCCAGCACAGAATGGGGTCTCATGAGCAGTGAACCACTTCCAGGCTGGTTGGTGGGGAAGGGATGTTCATAGTTCCCTGTCCCTGTCAACTCTGGTGGGGCACTTATGGGGTCTCTCTTCTCACTAGAGGACCCAGGGCTCACAATTGGCCAGGAGAGGCCTGTAAGCAGCTCAGAGGCTCCATGGATCCATGGATATGTCAGTGAAAGGGAGTCTGCCTGATGCCCCTCTCAGCAGTGAAGGAAGTGAGAGAAGCTGCAGGGGCTCAAGTCTCCAGACCTGCCCAAGGGACTCTGGGTTGTGTGTCTGCTGGGGTGGGTGTCCGTTGAGAGGTGGACTCCTCCATTTGGGTGAGTTGGCCTGGGAGGGGAGATTATGAAGCAGGGGCGGCTGTCCAGCCTCAGACTTAGATACTATTGACCAAAACTGAGGATAATGGGCACATGGTTCTGTGTTCCAGACGATTGTGATGAACTAGGCCAAGACCTTCATCGAGTTCCTAAGGGGCAGCCTGTCGGGAGGGGGGGTGGGGGGAGTGGTGGCACCTCACAGCAAGATACATGGGGCTCATGGACAGAAAGGTGACACCAGAGAAGCTGGCCCACCATCAGTGAGGTTCTCCAGAGCGCCCCGGAAATGGGACGCCCATTGTGGGGCCCACAGGGCTGGCTGCTGAGACTAGTAGGTCAGAAGGAAATTTCTTCCTGTTTTTAAGTAGTAGAAGGGGTCACCTTTGGGGGGCTCTTACTTCCCCTGCTCAAGGCAGAATAGGATTGTGAACTGGGGGAGGAGAAGGAAGACCAGGATACAAGGGGACAGTATCTTAGTGATGAGATGTAGGAACATAGGAGCACACCTCATGAGTCTGAAATCTCCCTCTTGGCCAGAACCCCTATGGGGTTCCTTAGGGCAGGCCAGAAACTGGGGCCCTCCAGGGGAAAGGAAATGAGCAGGGGTCCTGGCTGGGGGCTGTAGAGTGGCTTTTCTGGCCCATCAATGGCCTCAACCCTAGGTAGGACTCCCCCCAGGCCCAGCCTGGCTGCTGTGCCCCGGACATGCTGACAACTTCTCAGTCTCCCAAGAGGAAAAATGTCCACGTAACCTTCTCAAACCATCTTGGACCTAACCTGACAGGTGAGCATCAGGTCCTGTTTCTCAGGTGACAAACTGGCCAGCAGTTCCTGCATGTCCTTGGATCAGGGCCTGTGTGCTTATAGCTGGCTGGGTCCCCTCACACCTGTGTCTTGGCACAGCCTAGCAGGGGTCTCAAACTCATGGCCCTCGGGCCGCAAACGGCCCTCCGTACAACATTGTGTGGCCCTGCCCTAGAGGAATCTTTTTTTGTTTTGTTTTGTTTTGTTTTGTTTTAGTTGTTTGGGTCACACCCTCCATGCTCAAGGCTTACTACTGACTTTGCACTCAAGGATCACCCCGACTTTGCCTCCTGCGGCCCCCAGGTAAATTGAGTTTGAGACCCTTGTCCTAGAGTGTGGGGGGCAGCCTGGATGGGCGGGGTGGGCAGCAGGCCTGTTCAGGGCTGAGTTAACAGTGCAGCTGATGGCACCTTAGAGTCAAAGGCAACCTTCCTATACCATGTCTGCATGATTTGCACTTCGGGGTCCCAGCTCCTAGCCCTGAATCCCAAGCCTTTCCCTAGGCCCCATATCCATGTCCAGCAGACACCTCAGAGATAGCAGCATCAAGTTGGACACCCAACCTTTATTTTAGTTTTATGTTTTTGTTTTATGTTTTTGGTCACACCTGATGATGCTCAGGGGTTACTTTTGACTCTGCACTCAGAAATCACTCCCAGAGATCAAATTGAGGTCAGGGATGTGCAAGGCAAGTGCTCTTCCTGCTGTGCTATTGCTCCAGTCCTGGGACTCCTAATTTACCTCCAGCTTAAACCTGTCCCTTCTTCCTCAGAAATTGCTCCTCAGTCCTTCATTTTCTCAGGAACAAAGTCTTCACTTCTGGTTTCAGCTCCCTTTCTCCCCACACCCTCCACACTCCATGATCCTGACTAATCTATGCTCAGATTAGGAATGAGACCTGGCTGGAATCGGAACCAGATGTGGTTTCAGGGATTGACCAGGGGTCTTTTGTGTGCAAAGAAAACACCTTAATCCTGCCACTAGTTCTTTGACCATTTTATCCTTTTAAAGGGTCAAATAGTATTCCACTGAGTATATGGACACAGCATAGTTTTCACCATTTGTTAATTTCATGTTTTAACTATGGCAGTTCATGCTGCTGTGAGACCAGGGCACACTTATCCTTTGGAATTAATGTTTTCATACCCCATAATAGAACTGACTATCATCTCCAGGCGAAGGGGACTCAACTGGGGGCAGAGGGGTATCTCAAAGAATAAAACACTTGTGCTCGCTTCGGCAGCACATATACTAAAATTGGAACAATACAGAGAAGATTAGCATGGCCCCTGTGCAAGGATGACACACAAATTTGTGAAGCGTTCCACATTAAAAAAAAAAAAAAAAAAGAATAGAACACTTATCATGCATGTGCAAGGCCCTGGGTCCATTATCGTACCTCAACCCTCATAACCACCTCCAGCATTTTCAAGTGTAGCCCTGGTGACCTGGAAGTGGCCCCATAACAGTTAAACAAAGGGGGAACAAAGATCTGGGGTAGGAATGAATTGCTCAAGACAGCGCCTTCCCTACACTCTTGGGAAGAAGACAAGTGGGAAAGTTGAGCTCAAGAGGGCTTTGCCCTCAGGCAGTTGAGTGTCCTCCACTCATCATTGGAGCACCTACCTTGCCCCAAGCTCTGCCGTGTGCCAGGCAATGACAAAGGCTGATCACTTGTGTGGTTTCAGTTCCAGTACCCCCTGTCTCCTTCTCTTGCTTTGTTGTTTCGTTAGGGGCAGAACTGCCTGCTCTTTCTTTTTTTTCTTTTTCTTTTTTTGGTTTTTGGGTCACACTCAGCAGTGCTCAGGGGTTACTCCTGGTTCTGTGCTCAGAAACTGTCCCTGGCAAGCACAGGGAACTAATGGAATGTCAAGATTTGAACTACTGTCCTGTCCTAGATCAGCTGTGTGCAAGGCAAACACCCTACCGCTGTGCTCTCTCTCTGGCCCTGGAACTGCCTGTCCTAAGTCTTGTTCCTCTCTATATCTGTGTCTATATCTGTACCCTGCTCTGGGAGACCCCCATGGGTAAGGAGGCTCTGGGCTGGCTTGGGTGTCAAACTTGTTCATCCTCAAGAATCGCAAATTTCTTCTAGGGACAATACAATCAATTTGACCCCCAGACTCTCTCTTCCCAATTGCTTTTTTCTTGCTTAATCTCCTATTCTTCCTATTGCCCTTTTATATGGGCTTCTAGGGTCTGTCCTGGCCCTGACCCTGGACAAATGGATACTAGAGATGGCAATTCTCTAGCCTTTCTGGCCAAGAGCGGGGCTCTGCCTTTCCCTTCCTTCCACCCCATCAGCCCATCTCCTACAGACGCCCTCCCTCTGCAGGGCTGGACGAACCTGAAAAAGAAGCCCTTCAGTTCATTCTGGAATGTATAGACCAAGAGATTGAGGTAAGGCAAGTTTCTCTGGAATGTGTTTTTGTTGTTTTCTGGATGTAGGGAGCCAGACTCAGCAGTGCTTGGGGCTTATACTGAGAGATCACTCCTGATATCTCTGAGGATTGAACCTCTCTTGGGCACATGCAAGGCACCGGAACAGTTTAATAGCAAGGAGGAAAATAGAACAAAATGAGAGTGCTTGCTTTATTAGGTGACAAGTGCCCTGACTCAGAACCCCAAATATCTGCCTGCTGTCAATTAGGCTGAAGGGCCTAGTTGTTAGTTTTGCCAGGGCCAGGTCACCATGTGGAAGAAGCAGGCTCCAGGCAAGTCTTGGAGATGACAGCCCTGTTCTCTCTGTTCCTCACTCCTAGTCCAACCCCAACAAGCTGAAGTTCCTGAGGGCTGTGGAGACCTTGAGCAGTGCTGTCCACGCCATGTCCCAAGACAATATAAACAAGTACATTCCCAAAGTTATTTTGGCCTCAAAAATTGAGGTGAGAAAGGGCCCGACTCTCCTGGGAGTGAGTTAGTCAGGGATCCAGGGATTGACTGGGACAAATGCTGCTCCAGAAGGCCCCAAGGTCTGTCTTTCTAAGAGAAAGTCTTGTTTCTTTTTGGCCCTTCTAGACAATAATCCTTGAAGAGCCCACAGAAAGCTTGAACAGCACCATTCTTCAGCAAGCCATGGTCTGCATTGTATCCCTGAGGTCCTGTCTTGGCTGAGTCTCTGTGGCACTTGAGGCTAAGAACTTTGGGGCCATAGTTACACTGGCCTTTATTTGGGAGTTAAGATGATCAGGCCCCAGGGTTGCCAGCATCCAGAGGTCTAGGATATTCCCCAAAGTCTATTAGAAATGCCACTTTTAGGATTTTAGAGTGGAGACGCCTCCCCCCGGAGAGCTAGCAGTCTCCTTCCCTGGCATTGAGACTACTGGGAAGTTTCTGTGCACTCTGGCCTCTTCTGGCTCTTATGCCTCAGAGGGCAGCAGAGTTGGCTCTTTGCTAAGGTTTTAGAAGCAAGACTCAACCTCTTATAAGCTTCTTAAAGTGCTCGTTTCATCTTTCCCTCATGTCTGCCCACAGCCAGGTACATCCTCCATTCTATATTTCCCAGAGACTGGACCTGGTGAGGGCTGCCATCCTGAGAGTGTTCTCTCTGCCACTCATCATGCACGGTATATACCAAGAAGAAGAGCAGAAGAACAGTATATTCCTCTACAATCAAGTAAGCTCCTCTTGTACCCCTTCTGACACCCAGGGAACAAATCCTCTTTGGAGACCTTCCTCTCAGCCTTGGGTGCTCCCCTTTCCTCCCACCATGTCTCGGGAGTCCCACAGGGGCCCCTTCACTTCATCTGTCTCCCACAGGGAGGCCCATTGCTCCACACTCAGACACACATTTCATGACATCCTCTGCCTGAGGAAGGGATGGACAGCCCTCTGATAGATGGAATGACTGACAGACACATTCAGTTTCACAAACAGAAGTTCCCTTATTCTAAGAAAACAAATCACTTATGGGTAGACCCCCTTCTGGCCCTGACTCACACACACACGGGTTCTGTCATTGGTGGAGCGCTTGACCCAGGGCCTGTGTTTCACTGCTGGGCCTATAGTTTGGACAGGCCTCGGTGCAGGGAGACCCCTTTCAAGGAGCATGGTTGCCAGGTCAACCCCCCAACTGCTGCTCTAAGGAGGCAGCTGAGGAGACTGAGGAGAAGCTGAAGGAGTGAAGCTGAGGTGCTGTACTGGCTGAACCAGTGCAACCTTGCCATATTCTCCTTGCTCAACAGACCCTCAAGGCCTTAGATGAAATGGTACAGGCTCTTGTGATGCAGGAAGTGAACCCTGACATGCACATCTTACAGAAATTCCTGGAGGTGAGTGGCTGTGGCTCAGGAGGAAAAGCAAAGAAATAGGGGTGTCACCCTCTCCATGGGAATCAGGGTGGACAAGTGTCTGCATGGGCCTGTTGGGGGTGGCATGTGAAGAACCGTAGCCACCATGCTCAGATCATTTCCTCTCAGAATGCAGGCACCTGAGCTAGAGCAGTTATGACTTTGTGTCCAGTCCCACTTCCTTTGGCTCTGTGGAGACTCTGACCAGAAGACCTTGTGCTACCCCCAACATGGCTGTGTCTTTCTGCTTTCTTGTGACTTTCATGGAGACCCTGGGCATTAGAGTGTTCCCCCACCCCTACCTGCCAGTGGCTCATCCCAGTTTCCTAGTGCTTGGATGAGTTGTTTTCTCTAGAGTGAGGGCAGGGGGAGAGTACATTTGAAGAGCAAGTGAGAAACACTTGCAACCAACTTTTGAGAAAAAGATAGTAATTAGGATAGGTAAATGTTGGGTAGGGACCATCTTGAGACAGTCCCATGAGTATAGTTTTGCCTTGCATATGGCTAATCCTGAGTTTGAACCCCAGCATCTCATATGATTCCCCAGAACTCTTAGAAGTAATTCCTGAGCACAGGGCCAGGAGAAACCCCTGAGCATCACTATGTGAGGCCCTCAAACAAAACAAAACCATTTGGATAAGGACCAGAGGGATAGTACAGCAGGAAAGATGCTTGCCTTGCATGTGGCCAACCTGGAGTTTGATTCCCAACATTTCATATGGTCTCCCAAGTACCACCAGGAGTGACCCTTGAGCACAGAGCCAAGAGTAAGCCCTGACCAATGGCATGTATGCCTCCCCCCAATTTATTTATTTATTTATTTTGGGCCACACCTGGTGGCACTCAGGGGTTACTCCTGGCTCTGTGCTCAGAAATTGGAATGCCAGGAAAAGAACCTGGGTTCGTCCTGGATTGGACGTGTGCAAGGCAAACGCCCTACCACTGTGCTATTGCTCCAGTCCCATTCCCCAAAATATTTTTTGATAAAAATTTAGATGTGACTCTACAAATAAGGAGACTAAGATGCCTAGATAGGTCATGGAAAGACAATAAACAATAAACTCAGGTGAGGAAGAAAGCAGCCATACTTTCAGTGATGTTCAGTGGTTCAGTGACTCATTTTTTTCATGTAATATCTGATGGTCTGTTGAAATGAATTTTGGGCTTTTAAGCAATTGTTCTGTCATTGGAGACTGGACAGCCCAGTGTAAATGTGTGTGTGTGTGTGTGTGTGTGTGTGTGTGTGTGTGTGCGCGCGCGCGCTCTCTCTCTCTCTTGGGAAATACATGATTATCCTGATTATCCTGCTTATTCTAATGGTGGCCCCTAAAATAATATACAACCCCCCCTTATTTTTAGCCATACCTGGAAGAGGTTAGGGCTCAGAAATTATTCCTGGCAGGCTTGGGCAACAATTTGGGATTTAGGGGATTGAGCCCAGGTCAGCCATGTGCAAGACAAATGCTCTACTTGCTTAGATCCACAAGCATGTAACCATTTCTAAAATAACCATTAAGGGCTGAGTGATAGCACAACGGTAAGGTGTTTGCCTTGCATGTGGCCTACATAGGATGGACCCTGGTTTGAATCCTGGCATCCCATTTGGTCCTCTGAGTCTGCTAGGACTGACTTCTGAGCCAGGAGTAACTCCTGAGCATCACTGGGTGTGACCCCCTCAAAAAAATAAAATAAAATAACCATTAAAAGACAGGAAAAGTTGATAAAAATTTAAGTGACAAAAGTAAGATTTTGTTTTGTTTTGGGGCCACACCCAGCAGTGAGTGCTCAGCATTTACTTCTGACTGTGCTCAGGGATCACTCCTGGTGGGTTTTAAAGAATCATATATGGTGCTGAAAATTGAGTCCAGTTTGGCCATGTGTAAAGCAAGTGCCCTACCCCACTCTACTATCGCTTTGGTCTATAAGATTGTTATGTGTAACAAAATTAAGGCCATATTTGTTGCTTTGATGTCATTTTTGTTTTGTTTTGGGCCACACCCAGTCACGCTCAGGGGTTACTCCTGGCTATGCGCTCAGAAATCGCTCCTGGCTTGGGGGGACCGTATGGGATGCCAGGGGAATTGAACCACCATCCGTTCTAGGCTGGCACTTGCAAGGCAGACTCCTTACCTCTAGTGCCACCACTCCGGTGATGTCATTCTTGAAACAAAAAGTCTTCTGGATATCTCTCACTATTCCTATATAAACCACCATAGTCCAGGACAGCACTTTTTTCTTCACATTTGACATAGGCTGATAGAAAGGAGGTCTTGATTATAGATGTATTTGAGGTCTCTGTGGGGTTTTTTGTTTTTTTTTTTTTGTTTGTTTTTTTTGGTTTTTGGGCCACACCCGGTAATGCACAGGGGTTACTCCTGGCTATGTGCTCAGAAGTTGCTCCTGGCTTGGGGGACCATATGGGATGCTGGGGGATCGAACTGCGGTCCGTCCAAGGCTAGCGCAGGCAAGGCAGGCACCTTACCTTTAGCGCCACCGCCCGGACCCTCTCTGTGGGTTTTTTTCCCTTCTGCCCTTACTTATAGTATAATTCATATTCTAGTATAGAATTTTGTGGGTTTTGACAAATCTACACTCATAACCACAGGCAAGCTGAGAACATTTGTCCTATCCCCCAATTTTAGCATACTGTATTAGACATTCAGCTATAGTATGTGTCATTAATGACTACAAGGTCTCCTCCTTTTTCTCCTCCTCCTCTTCTTCTTCCTCTTCTGTCCTGCTCCTAGGAGGTGTGTGTGTGTGTGTGTGTGTGCGTGTGTGTGTGTGTG